>NC_044576.1:26429023-26621523 GCF_901933205.1 Camarhynchus parvulus | reverse complement strand
ATATTAAGATCCTGAAAACACTCAGATAAGGACAAATATGTAAGAAAAAAATAGTCCCACATGCCATCAACTATGCCATCAATAATACAAAATATTTTACACCACTTGCACCTGAGTTGAAGAGTGGAAAAGAGAGGGAGACTCTGTCAGTGCAAGAGAATGATTCATGTGACCACTTTGTCTTAATTACTCAGAACAAGCAGTTTGTTGCTGTTTAGTGAAGAACAAAGATATCAGCGTCCCCTGACAGAAAAATAAATAGCCATCATGGTGGTGAAGATGATGATGACTGCCAGCACAACAATCAAAATCCGGTTTTGGATGATCCTAGAAAAAAGCAGAAGAGACAGAAAAAATTGCAGTGAATAAAACAATAAATCAAACCAGCAGAATAGATATAAAAATTATAAAATGAGGTGTACAAAAAAAACTGGAGAAAAGACATATGCCCACAAATTCAGTATTCCCTCTACCATTTTGTGTATCTTGATTATTTTTTACTTCTCCCAATTTCCAGTGCTTCCAACTGTATCTTTATGTAGCTATTAAATCCAACTTTTGTATTCAAGAAAGAAGTAGAATTTTCTGAATTATGCATACATTTATATACATATTAGAATAAATTAAATAAATGATGTTCCAATTTATTAACCTTCTAAGAACAAATGAAAAAATAGTGTTCAGTCAAGCAGGGTGGTCTATAATAGTAAATACCATTATATTTTTTAAAACCATTCTGAAATCTTCAGTAGTTTTAATCTGAAAAGAAACAATTTATTAATTTTCAAGGGATTTTACTATTAAGGAACAAGATTTCAAGGAAACACATGTCAATGAGATACTCACTTGTACTAAAATACCAAGGGAAAAGTACAAAAGATAGTTTTGAAGAAAAGGATGATATAAAGAAGCAAGTGTCAAACTGTGAAGCTTATGTTGTAAAAGCATAAGCTCTCTTGTCTCTGTAGCATACCTTTACTTATGGTAATAGGCAATGTTACATTTCTATGCAGTACGAAAAAAATGAAGATTAGTGAAAATAAAAAATGCCAGAAGTAGAAAGTCCTAATATTTTTCCATAATTTGTTGGGAGAAATTCCTGTTTCTAAAATCAATCATCACATCACTTCAGATTCTTCCTAAAATTAATAGGTCAATTAAAATTACTAAATCAAGAAACAGTAGAATTTGAGGCATTGTACAGGAGGATTTTGGATTGTAAGAATTCACTGTTTGTTATTCCATTTTCACAGAGAAGGAAGAATATTTTCACAGGCTCTTCATAAATAGGGAGTTTTGCAAAACACACTTGTACATGAAGCTTATAATCATAATTGGAGAGATATAGCAAAAAAAATCCCAACAACCAAGTGCAATAAAAGCACCCCAAGTTATATATTTTTTTCTCATACTTCTGCAAAACAAAACAAAACAAGTCTGCAAGAACCAAACAATGGTAAGAAGAGGTAAAACTGTGAAACATCAAACCTAGTGCAACTTGAAGACGGGGAGTGTAATGTGTTAAAATGAACATATTTTACACAGTGAAAGAGAGAAGAAACTCCAGAGAGCAGGGGGGAGTTTTTCTTGGTAAATGTTTTTCATTTAGATTCGGGTGGATATACATATAAATTATACCAGGAAGTGTAAAGAAAAATGCAGTTTTAACCAACTCCAGCTCTCTCCTTGCTTACCCCCCACCTATAGGAAAAGCAGTAAATGGATGGATGAAAACTGTCACATCAGACAGACACCCTCCCCTGTGACACTCTAAAAGGACTAGCTCTCTATCCTCCTGACAGGTTACAAAATGATCACATTTGCTGACACGTCTTCCGCAAAACTGCTTTAGTGTTTGTGTCCACTTTCCTAGCAGGAGATGAATGGGCTGCTTTGTCCTCATTTATCACTTAAAGCTGAACTAAGATCTGTCTCGTTTATTTTTCCCTTCCTCACTAGAAAGGCTCAACCACAGCATTAATTCTTTCGCGATGACAGCTAATTCAAACTTAACAGGCAATATTTACTCTGCCAAAAGGATGAGGAGGAGGGAGGGATGTTTCTCACTCTTTTTTTTCCCTAAAAAAAAAAAAAAGTGTAGCAGGCTAACAAAATAAAGCTAATTAAGGGCTTTTGGTTCTTGTTGGTTTGCACTTCAATTTAACACCTGAACTTACAAGCTTCTCTTTTGTGGCGGGGTGTGACATTCTCTGCCAAACACCTGATAACAAACGATTTGCCCAGGCAAATGCATGAAAACCAGAATATATATTTACTCACTCGCCCTCATCACTCCTGAAAGGACACTCAGCAAAATTGAAACTCAGCAGTGAAATAGATTAAAAGCATGAAAACTCTTAAAACATTCAGCCTTAAGTAATACACAGTGCAGCTGGCTTGACAACCATTTTATTTGTGGGATGTGGGCCCCAAGGCATCCATAATGCTAATTTACAAAGGATTAACTGTGAGTGAAACTCGCTTAATCTAACACATAGTTAGGCAAAGGCATACATAACATACTGAGTGTTCAAATCAACTCCTCCTATCTCTGGCCCACCGAAAAAATCATTGCATTGTCTGAGAAGCAAAACTAAAGAAAAATAAAAAAGAAGCATGAAGTCCCCCAAATCATCATTATTTTTAATATTTATTTTTAATACCCTGTCAGTACACACCTGATTGCAAGATTATTTACTCAGTGTCCGTGTCTCTAAAATCCTTTTAAAGAAAACAGAGTGAGGCAAGCCACCACCTGTATCTGCTAATTGAAGGTTCACTTACGGTGTGAATCTAGGAAATACATATCAAAGTTCAATTTCTAGGAATCTGAATTAGTCTGCACAGTGCAGCAAAAGAATATCATATTAAAAGGAACAAATTAATCATGAAATAGGATGGATGTTATCAACAGATTCCTATGCTGAAGCATTATATACTTTTAATATCCAAGTCCACAGTTAAAGATTAATTTTATATCTTTAAAAAAAGAATAACACTGAGTTTTACTGTTTTCCTTTCAAGTGAGCAAGTAAAATTAAACTAACTGCATACTGTCCAAAGGATTGGGCTGGGAGGAGAATGACAGAACTCCTTGGCAGCAGCAGGACAGTCCCAAGGAGGACTCAGTGGTGCCTGTTGAAATCCGAGTCTGGGATCTGCAGCTAAGACAGAGAACACAAGTTCTGGGTTTCAGCACATTTCAGATCTCAAAGTCAACAGGCAAGGATGACCCTTTAGAGTAAAGAAAAAAGGAAGAGGAAAGGGGGTTTTGAGTGATCCAAGACAGTCAAGCCAGCTCACAGTTGTAGAACAATGGTTGGCATTGGCAGGACCCATCTGTAGAGAAGCCTATAGTACTGTCACAGCCAGACACTGCCAGTGGGTATTGCTCTAGGCAAAGCATCAAGGAATTTAAGTGGGGGAGGGAATGATAATACCAAAGGAGAAGAAAATGGGGCCTAAGCTCGCTACAAAAAAATCCCAAAGGCTAACATGCTCACAAGAAGCAGATGATAGTCTTTTATCTCTATTACACCTTAAATTCAACAAAATCTGGTGAATGAGGAAGCCCAGATTTTTCTTTGAAAATGCAAAGCATGTTTACAGGGTAAATAATTTAGGAAAGAACATATACTTGAAAGAAGACACCCATTGAAACATCCGTGGCTAAAATGCCTGAAGGCAAAAACTTGTGCATTTGCATGCTGCATTTTATTAAGTTAGCACACTGTAGCTTTAAAAGAATGCATGGCCAAATTAAGAGGAATGTGTGACTGAAACATCAAGGATTCCTCAAGTTTACATTATGAATCACAGTGCTGTTGATATGAGATGAATTAACCATTTAGTTGATGCAGCTTAGGCACTGAATTCACACCAAGTTCTGCTGGAGCCCTGTGCGGGAGCTCGTTAACAGCCAATGTCTACTGTTCCTTTCATACTCGAGTCTCTAGGAGTACAAGGGCTCATTCTACTTTTGAGTTAGAAGAGACAAAAAATGTGTGCTTTTAAACCAAGCTCCATCTAGTTTATTATAGACAGCAGCCCGAAATATTTGGGTGCAAAACCACACAGAAACCGTAACTAAAGCAGACACAAGGGTAACGTTAACTGACGCACTGGAAGAGTACTCTGGACTAATAACACAGAAAGCACATCCCTCTCCTCTCGAGTTTCCTTCTGCTCCACCTTTCCAGATACCTGACCCTTATGGTCACAGTGCCTAATCTCCAACCACTGCTGTGCTGGAGGATGCCTCCAGCCAGTGCCACATTCAGGACACCACCTGCTTTTGAGGATCACCTCCTTGCTGCACAGGGCAACCAGCACTCAGCAGAACAGGTCCCACGTGTGCTACCAAACACTGATGCTCCCGGAAAATCCATTCCCCTCACTGCTGCCCTGGCAGAAATTGTGCTGCCTTTCCACATTTCAAACCCCCAAAGGATTCGTGCCTGTCCGTGGCTTCACACACACACACGCACACAATGGGTCTAACTCTGTTTGTGCCATGTTTAGATCTGCTCCATATAAACACAAAGCAGCTCCCAAATAAGCTTTTGCAAACCTTACATTAAGGATGCCAACCGTGTTTAAACCTTTCTATAAAACTGCATTCATTAGCAGGGGAGTGCACGACATCTATATGGGTTCAGCCTGATGTCTTGCACATGTCTTAGTGCCTGATTGACCAGCATTGAATAATGATGCCTTGCCATTAAGCACTGATGGTACAATAACAATTGTCATGAAAATCAGCAATCACGGTAACATGTTAACAAAATGCAGGATATAAACGAACCAGTGCAGACTCCGGGTGCATAAAGAGTGTCTCCTTAACTTGAGGACTACAAATAAAATACTGCAAAAAATTTCCTACAGAAGCTCAACTCTGACACTGATACAAATAAAAAAAAAAACCCAAACCAAACAAATGGCTTCGGGGATCAGTTAGCACACATTCATTACAACACAGGGCTTTATTCTTAAAGGAGGCATCTTGAAAAATAGTGTCCTCAAGAACACAGACTGATTGATGACAGAGCACTGTCCAAAAGTGTTTCACTGTAATATGTATTTATGATTTAACTAGAAGTGGTTCCTATCAGTTTACTGCACAGAAAGGCTTGCTCTGTACACAAAATCACATCTTAAATGGTCACTTTGAATACTTGGCTATTGCTTTTTTTTGTGCCCTTTTATTTCTGATTGGCAGTTTTTGCTAACATGAAAGAAAATAGGTGCATGCAAATCAGTGGCAAACGATTTTTAAGTGTCCAATATTCATGTGCAAATCAGCAGATTCAAACAAACACTAAGTGTGGATCTAGTCAAATAGGCAAAAACATACCAAGCAAAATTAAATGTGCATTTAAAGTAATACAGCTATACTCACATAGCTTCTGGACAGACACAATGATTACTATATATATGGACATCCTTGTTACGATGAGTTTTCAAATGGAAGCACTAAACCCCACACAAGGGAATAAAATGTTACGATTGGTAAAGCAAAGCCTTAGATACATCATGATAAATCTCAAGTTCAGGGTATCTGGGGGCTGTTCAATCATTCACATCTTCAGGTTTAAGAATGCTTTTCTTAAATAAAGGCAACTGAAAAGAATGAGACAGGCTGTGGCAAAAACATAAAGACATGGCAATCTACTGTAATAAAAGAGCAAGAGAACATTGCCTAGCAGAATTACAGCTGGCTGGAAGTATCTGACTCGAGACATTTTTCATCATTAATGACTGAAATTAGCAAACAGAAATACCAGTGAAAAAAATATCTGCACAACTTGCCTATGACTCCTTGGCCCTCCTCTAGCTGACCATGGGAAAAGTGAGGAATTTGGAAAATGCTCAACTTTTTTCCTCTTCCTCACCACAAACTCTGAACATATGTCTATGCCTTTATGTTCTCAAGCCAGAAGACCTAATTACATTGTAATTGACATTGTATATTTAGATGTGAAAAGGCTTTGGGGGTGGTGGAGAGGGGATGGAATCCCCCCATGGCTTACTGGGGACAAAAAGACCACACTTCTTGAGGTCCACCATCAGTCTGCAGACTGTTCCTAGCAGAAGCCTCTTCCATGTTCTCTGAATTCCTTCCCAAAAGTGCCTCTTTGTAAGAACTTGGGAAAATCCATAAAAAAATTGCTGAAAGCTGAACAGATAACAAAATGAAACCCTCAAAAACAGAGGGCTGGTGATTTAAAAAGGACGGGCTTTTTCTAGCTGATTTTGTAGCAGGGTTTATTTAAAGAGCCAGGCCATACAGGGCACCTATGATTTTTTTGATAGGACTGAGGAATTGTGCAGTGCTATGTCCTCTAGCTTAAAAGTTCAGTCTTAAGGACTGGAGCTGTCTACTTGCAATAACATGGATACCAATCTCTAGTTATAATATTACACTCAAACCACATCAATGTGTTTCCACCTGGGCCCTGAATGAAAGAATGAGTCATGTAATAACAGGTGCAGGGAAGTAGTCACACTATCCCACTTTAAACATCTAAATTATATCTGGCTAATCTCTCAGCTCCCTGTACACAAGCTCAAGTCCTGCTCTGAACTGCCCTCTCTTTCTCCTGGCCATACAGGCACCCCAGCAGTGCTGGTCAGCTAGGTTAGGTGCCTACAACATAGGAATGAATATCTCTAAAAGGCTGAACATGAGGCCCAGGCAAGAAAGCTTGCGAGCTCTGAAGGCAAAATCATACAGAGAGGCGCTGGCATATTGTAAAGTGTGTGTAATCTCCCATCAATCAGAAATATTGCACAGATGAAACTCACCAGTGAAGCAGAAGATGCTAATCAATAATTAGACAGTAAAGACCTTGATCCATCATCTATTTTTAATGGATTCTATATTTGCACATTAAATTTTGACCTGAAGCAAATACACTTTTCCTTTGACAGTTTTTCTGGAGGAGTAAAAGAAAGGATATTCCTCTCTTGGCTGAATGCCTGCTGAAACACATTGGCCTTCCTTGACTCAACTATGTTTTTACCTTGCTGTGTCATCTTCTGACAACTTTGCCATATATTAAAACTTAAAATTATTTTGATTATATCTGATAGTTAAAATACTTATGGAGACATTTAATTAATAATAGAAATCTTGTAAAACATTCCAAATGAACAGCATTTGAGTATAGTGTTATTTGGTAGCCATCAGGGCTTGCATGGGTCTTCTCTCAAGGAGCTGGCAGTCTCAGGAAGTGAAAATTGTACCCAAGTGATCAGTGGGGCATGTGTGGGGAGGGAGAGGGGACTGACTGGCCTGGGAAGGAGAGAGATCTACAGGAACGATTGGAAATCAAATGCAGTAACAGGGAAAGCCTGATTGAGGACCTCATAGATATAGGACTAAAGGTCAAAACACAAAATTGAAGGGTGGTGAAAATCTTGTACTAGCCAGATTTTATTCATTGCTTATTTTAAAAACACATGGGAAGGCATTTCTGAAGGATGAAAAGTATCCTTCTGCTCCTGAGACCCTGACATGGAACTTTTCTCTGCATGGTTTTGATGGAACTTCAGCTTTCTGCCATCTCCATGTCCACTCCTTCCACAGAGGGAATCAATTAGGTTATGACTGTCACTAGGAGGCACAGTGAGGCTTCTGGGGCCATGGAAACCCACCCACCAAAACGGGAGAGGGACTAACTCATTTCATGCAAAGCACAGGCAACACCAGATCCCTTTGGCAAGTCTAAATGATGATCACATGCACAGTGGCAACTGCAAGTGGAAGGAGTCAAGGTTGTCTTAATCTCCAACCAGCCTTTCTCAGGGTACTGAAGTATCAAGAAGAACAAATCACACATTTAGTCACCTGAGCATGACTAAGAACCATAGGCCTTAGCAAACATTACAAGAGCTTTAGCAAGAGCTCAGAGGGAGGGTGGATAGCCCAGCTGTCGGTGCAGTGGCATTCTTCAGCACATCGGGTACATGAAACCCTGGTCCCCAAACAGTTAATAGGAAAAAAAAAAAGCCCCAACCCCCTCGTCAGCACTCAAAGCTAAAGCAATTATTTCTCCAGCAGAAGAAATGTATGCAAGCTATAAAATGACAAGAACGTACAAGATCTCATATTGGCTTTTATGATAAATATAGTTAAATTTACATTCTGTGCAATTTAAAGAAAACAAAAATGTCAAAAGTCTGCATCTTATCAACTTCCATAATCATTAGAAGCCACTAAAAGATATATCTTAAACAGATGAAAGGAAGTAACGTCTTTCACCCTGCCTCAATTTAATTAATGACTAATCTACAGGTTTTAGCTGTGACAAAGCTGGAGACTGGACACACACACTCTTCTTGCATTATTTTCTTCTGATTACACAATATTTAACTGGGCATCTTTTTGTATGGCAAGTTTCCTACAATTGTTTTAACAATGTTGACCTCTTTTGTAAAAACCTGAAGGCATCTGCAGCAATTGTTCCTGAAGATCTGCTACCCAAAATGTTACCATTTCATGGCACTTCTTGAATGATAGAATAGAATTTTTTTTGGTATATATTCATTTTTTTTCAAATGCTATAAAAGAAAGGAAAACAATCATGGCTAAGGCCATTTGTGAGATGGCATTAAAAGAGCCTACTCTGAGACAGATAAAAATAATGAGAATCTTTCTGTCAAGAAGGATTTAGAAAATATCACGAGCATTATTAAAATTTAATTTTTTACTGTGCTTTTTGGTTCCCCCTTTTCCAGTGATAATGAGCAGGACTGCACACCTCCACAATGCTAGTACTTGTTTTGAGCAATAAATTCAGCCTTCCAGTCTGAAGACATTTCAGACAACAATTTTGACTGCTATAGGCTTATTTTTCAACCTTTTCTGTGCTTTGAGTCTTCCTATAAAAACCAGTTCATAAGCTAATTTTCCACAAGGCCAGTGGAACAAATAAAAATCAATTTTTGCCCAACCGGTTCAGAGAAAACCTGGGAACAGTGAAGACAGAACAGTGAAAAATAAAATGAATCGATGTATTCACAAATGGTTTACCTGATAGAGAACTATCAAATTAGTTGTCAGGAGATACTTGCCACTATGAAAGTATTTTCTTTCCAGCATGTTACAGTATTTCTATTAGGGGAGCAGAGAAGCCTCTACTTTGTCATGACCTCAGACCCCTCGGTTTAACAATCTCCAAATATTCGGTAAAACCACAGGGCACAAAGTCACAGTGCAAGAGCCCCTCGCAGGTCTTGCAACCAGAGGGACCTGCAAGCCCAACTGGCTTAGGGTAGGTGTAAGTCTTCATGATCTCCTGGAAGGCACAGAGATTCCTGTCTCATAGAAGGCAGGGAGACATTCATGACCTCAGGCCAACCTTGTCAAGAGGAATTTGGTCCATCAAGAGAGGGAAAAAATCGTAAAAAGTACCGCCCAGACTTCCCTCCTCTGTTAAAACCCCAAGTGTTCAGGAGCACACTGAAGACTAAGCAGTTTAATCTCTTGGACAGCAGAACACAAATTTCTCCAAATATGAGAATCCTATTTGTAGACTTCAAAACTTTTCAGAATCTCAAGGACAACTCAGGGCACAGGCTTTAATATCATGGCCCAATCCATTTCATCATCTTCCCTACTAATTGGGCAAGTGTTCCCAAAACTGCCATACTGAGAAGGGATGGGATAGGTGCTCATGTCTGCCTGTCTGCAGCCAGAAAAATAGTCTGGAAAATTGACTGAAGAACAGAATCTGCTTTTTAATACAAATTAACCATCACTGCTGTGGAAATAAAACAAATTTATAATTTACCAGCATAAATATTAAGGAAGCTATTTTTAAGGACCTATAATCTTCACTCTGGTATGTAGCATTTTATACACTCCTTTATTTTTATGAGTTCGCATTAGAATGTGACTCATTTTAACAGAAAAAAAAAGGATTAACTACGTTACTCAGAAGTAAAGCTCCATATTACCTATTTAAAATATTGTAACACACCATGGAGACATCATTTCTAGGGCCAAACAAAACATTACTCAATGAAGAAATGGCATGAAATATAAAATATTCAGCAGAGGAAGGGTATTTGGAGCTAAGCAGTTTCACTGCCAATAAACAGCATCATAATAAATAGTGTGCTTGTAGGAAAAAATAAGTATACCTGTTCTTCACTATTTGAGATGTAACACCTTAGTGGGGGAAATGAATAAAGATATTACTCTTCCACTAAGCACATGCAGGGAAAAACTAAAACCACCACACATTTTGATTCTGAATCTCTTACAACTGATGCTAATTTGCTTATGATATCTGCCTGATTTAGAGCTAATCTTCTGTAAATTAACTCCTAATGCTGTCTGAAATAATCCTCTTAATGCTGGTCTGTCTTGAGTACTTTATATCAAACACCATGAAATGCACAAGCATACACAAGGCATTCAGCAGCTGTAGTGCTGGTGGCTCAAGAGTTATTTGCTGTGCCATGAAGGCACAGAGCTGTGGGCCCTGGGGCAGCTTGGGGACCGCTCTGGTTGTCCCCTTGGAAGGGGACAGCAAGCCAGAGCCGTGTCCCACCACTCCTGGGCACCAGAGAGAAGAGGAGGCTCTTTGTCTCCTGACAAAATGGTGCAGGGGGTTACAGCTCCGTGCTCCAGAGCTCCCACCTCCAGCAGCACATGATAATGAGGAAAAGTAAACGGCTCAGGCTTTGAGATTTCCCAGCAATGAGATCTGTGTTAAACAGCACTAATTATCAGCTGGAAGCCTAATCTGATAACGGGTTTGAGAAGACAGAGACAGACCATTTTGTTTCTTCAGTGGAGGAAAATATTTTTAAGGGTGTTGCTTCAGCATCAGCCAGCTTAATAATTATTGTCACTGTGCTTACAGCTCTGTATTCAAATGTATATTTTTTCTGCTAAATCCACTCGAACAATTTTCTCCCCAACATTAATTTAATGATAGAGCCAAAAACCTAATTGATATTGGTGAGCAATGTAATACAAACACATTATTTTCTTGGGTTTTGAAACATAAGTGGCAGACACAACTTTGACTGAATAGACTTCTTTATGTTTTAACAGACAGTTTATTGGCCCAGACTCCCACATATAAAAAGCACAATTCCAAAAGCAATATATTTTTAATTGAAAAATTCATGTATTTTAACTATGTACAGGTAACTTTGTCAGGTAAAGGGCTTTAAAAACAATTTTAATACATGGAATGTTGTTTAGCAACTATATTCTCACCATAGCAAGTGCTTATAGGAGAGTATTCAAAGAAAAAAAATCTATTGTTTAAACCATACTTTATTGGAACTTCCTTTTTTAATATATTAAAGAAGAGATAAAGCACAGTGATCACTGAGCTGTATGTGTCCAACAGCCCTTCAAGAGACTTGTGGAAATGTATAAAACAAGCAGTGATACAATCCTTTGCCAAACACTGTCATAAATTTTTTATTTGGCAGCTAACATTCTCACTAGCTTTCTTGGCAGCAATTGGGACCTTTAGCAAGAAAGGTGCAGGAGAAAAATACCTTGTTTAGAGATGTTTTCAACACTTTCTGGGATTTTTCAGAACTTCTGCCTGCAGCATATTTTACAACCACAGTCTCCAGTCACCTGATGAGTGGGCGGTGGTTTTAAACTTTTTTTTTAATATAGACAGCCTACTACTTCCCTCTGGCCTTCAGCCTAGGATGTGAGCGTGTGGAATGGGGCTGTGTGTTCCACAGAGATACAAGTGGTTGCTCCTCTCTGTCTAGACAAAAAAACTTCAAAATAATATCAGAATGTACCTTTCATTGCTCCTGATAATATCTGTACCTTATTCCCGGATGACAGAGATAAATGAAAGCCAAACATATGCTGATTACTTTTGCATTTTTCTCAGGAGATATCTGCAGAAGAGCTGGTCACAATTGCAGCTGCCCTGGCCAGCCAGTGGGTTGCTGAGAAATAGAATTGGGAAACAGATTTCTGTGCCCAGGTCCAGAGGTTTTTTTGTTTGTTTGTTTGTTTGTTTTCCTTTAATATAATGAACTTAACATCTGATGCATTACCTTCCTCCATGAGCCCATATGTGCTGATATATGTGTCTTACCAATTCACTTACGGAAAAGATATTCTATATTTTGCTATTTCATCATTTCAGAATAAAAAGAAGATGAACATACTTTACATTTCAGCAACTGCCTCCAAAACTTTCACAGCATTAAGATACATTTCAGCTCTTCACATGAACAGAAAGGAAACAGTCTTAAACAGATGTGGACAAGAAAAACACCTTATCTGCTACAAATGAGAAAGGCTGGAATTTGGTTTTAGACAACACATATTGCTTTAAACACAGGCCTAATTAAAGTAATGCTGTTACAATTATAAACACAAACTAAAAGGCTTCTACACAGCCTGCGCTCCAGTTTTGCCTGTATGTTTACCAGGGGCATCACCCCTCGAGAACGTTTCAGAGCCCACACAGACATCTAGTGGCAGGTGAAAACACTGCACGGTGGCACCGCCACCTGGCACAGCTCCGCGGGGACCTGAAGCCGTGCCAGGGCTGAGGTGAGCTGATTTTGCTACTACTATGGTTGGGCAACTAAACAGGGAAAGATGTGCTCCCTCTGCGCCATCCCAGCAGTCATGGTGAGACAGCTGCTGTCGTGGCAACTCTGGCTTCCTAAATTTACATTACTATTGATTCTCTTCAATTAAATCAGAGCTCTTTTTGTCTTTCTGAGTACCTTTAAATGTGTCCCCCCTTGCTACTATTTTATCTTACTTAAAAACTGCAGAGTCTAATTATGTAGCATCATTTGAAAGTTTCTCTGAGCGTGGCTGTGCACAGTGCAGCTGACTGGAACACACTAGGGCAATGAGACTTTACAGACAGCAAAAAACACACACGATGAGCAAGATCAGTCAATAATAAATTCTAAATGGTTGGAGGAGGAATATGACTTGCTCCACAGTCCACATCAATCAATGGAAAGATGCCTAAAACTTCAGTGGGGTTTGAGTCCCACATCTGCAAAGGAGATCAAGCGCCAGAGCTCTGCACAGAGTTGTAAGAGCTCAGTGCCCTGATTCTGCTCTGTTACACCATTTTAAATCAAGCAGTACTCAGTGGTGTCATAACCCTGTACATCTGTGTCAGACCCTGTGTTGCAAGGACAGACTCGATGCCAAGAATGCAAAACAGATGTTGCTTTCCTAATGTTTTCTTGTTGTCCTTTAAGTTGTTTTCATGGGGTTCTGTTTTCATTTTGGGGAGCAAAACAGGTCGACAGGACTTCAGAGGGCAGACTGGAGGAATGCTTCTACATCTTCCTTTTTTTATTTTGTGTGCATGTGTGAATATGCAGAGGCTTTGAGTTACAACGGGGAAAAATATCTTTTTTTTTTTTTAAGCTTCATTTGAGCTATGCTTAGTTCCCTTGGGGCAAAGGGAAAGGTAGCTATTTGTGGATGGGAAAAAGAGCTTTTGTGAACAGCAAAACTGCATCACCAAACGGCTTAAGAAAAAGATTTTTTGAAGTTATTTTTTACTACTTCTTTAAGAGGAAACAGGGATAAATATATCTTTTTTGCATGTTGACTCATTAACAAATTTAGCAATAAACACCTTGCAATTAAGTCCACTAGTTTACTGCTGTCCAGAAGTTTCTCAATACTCTGCACAGAAGGTTTTGGAAAACACATAACTAAGAAATGGTGAAGGCAAATCCCAACAGCTTGCTCAAGCAAATCTAGCCAAGGCTTAAACTCACTTCTGAACACTGAAATTCAAGATGCTGTATCAAATAAGCAGCTTTTTTTCCCTGAAGAGAAGAAACTGGGTGTAGCTAACCTAGTGCATAATAGGTTTATTCTCATTCACAAAACAGGAATTACTTTATGGCCCCAAAGTAAAACTAGCAGAGAAATATACTGGCAGATTTGCTGCAGATGTGTGGTGTGACACGTATGCAGGGAATCTGCTATTAATCACACGCTAAGATTTTAATATTATGTAGGGTAATGCAGGCAATCATTATGGTGGAGGTTCTGGATGCATAACAGCCTAACCCACAAATGGGACTTTTAAATTTAACTCATTTGAGCTCACTCTCACACTGCACCAGTTGATTTCCCTGGTTCATCCCCCCACTCTCCACTACATACATTTATTTCAATATCTATTGTGCTTTTCTTTTTGTGCTTGTCCTCTGCTTCTTTTCTTGAGACACGACAGTTGTTGGGGAAAGCGCAGCTTTTCAATTCTCCCGTTTGCCAGACTATGACAGGAATGTTCTTGTTAGAGGGGCTGTTTGTGAGACCCCTGGACATGTACCCAGCACAGGAAACAGTCTGGCTCAAATGCTGGAAAAGCCATTCTTCACCTGAATCCTTCAAAATTTGTGTCTGAACATAACTAGAACCTATGTATCCATACCCGGGCTGAGATTACTATGGACAATTATACCGTGGAAATGCATTATTCTGACAAAGCAATCAATCACGTTATTTCTCACAATTTCAGTTCACCCCTAAAATTTTCCTTACCTCCAAAGCCAGCTGGATATTATATTACTGAAGCTGTTGAAAGGGTGTAACACTAACCATGAAGCCAAAGGCCACTAAAACTATGCAATGCATAAATTTTTATTGTTTGCTCAGCATTGAAATCTCATTAGGGCTCATAACTCATCGGTGCACTGCAAACATTTGCATCTGCTGATCATGAGAACTTGGACGGAATGTACACCTTTGGCTAATTTACTTGTTATGTTTTTAGATGAGACTGTGTTGCTTTTTATTTTCTTTTAAAAAGTCCTTATGCAGTTGTGAGTCAAATGTCCACTTTTTAAACTGAATACATGAAAACTTTCATTTGCAGTTTCTCAAGGTTGTTCTGTTGCTGGCAATGTTCATGATCATCATTTTACAAAAGCTTCATTTGACTTAGTATTCAGGGTAGTCATTGTTTGAAAACTGTGCCCCATAGAGCATTTCACTTCATTCATCCTTTCTGTTTTATGCAGCCACATTTTAATTAGATTAAAATTTGTCCTCCAATTAGCTTTCATTAAAGTTTATAGATTACAGGAAAAATCTCCACTGAGTTGTGCTTCAAAACTGTGCCTTAAGTATAAAATGAAATGACTGTGCAAATGAAGCTATTATGAAGATTATTACTATGCAAAAAACATCAGTCGCTTCTTGGTTTACTTATACATTTAACTCTGTAATTCATTTTGCCAACTTCAATACCTCTATGTTCTCTAGAGTAGTCATCATAATAATACCTTACAGTTACAGGATACCTTTCATTACCAAGGATCCTTAGGGGCCTGATTCTGCATACCAGTACTCCTGCTGAAGTCCCTGAAACTATTTGAGCAAGTGCTCCTTGCTGCATGTGACCCAGAACCTAAGTACAGGTCAAACCCTGCTTCCAGATACCCACGTAGCGTTAGCGCTGATCTGCGCAGCTCAGAATGCAAACCAGATATGAACATTATGTAAAAAGTCCTTCTGGGTGAGATGGGGCAGCTGTTTAATGGTGCATGGTTACAGGACTCACCTCTGTAAATGAGGGAGCGAGGACAGATACTTCCCCCACAGTTAAAATTGCAGAGAAAGCTGAGAATGTAATTATCCAAAGAGGAAGCAACTCCGTAGGACACTGGGGCTGGGGCTGCATCTCTGCTGTCACTCATGTCTTCAGACGTGACATTGCCAAGTATCGGATGCCCAGCCACTAATACCTCCTGCACACGCAAATCTACTATGTGCTGAAGGCAATATAGAGTTTACAGTTCACCATGCTTATCCTACAACCAGACATTTACTCTAGAGCAACCTCTTGGTGGAACACAAGGGACTCCATTTCGGATCAGGGCACCACAGAAATGGATCTGTTTGCAGGAAATTCTCTCCCAATAGCAAGAGCTATAAATATATACATATAATTAAAAATAAAGAGAGAGAGAGAGAGAGATGCAGCCAACATTTTAAAACTAAAAATAGAGACACTTGGGTTACAAAAACAGGGACCTGTCTTTGCTCTAGCAACATGTTTCTGATAGGAGGAACACAGTAGAAAACAACCACTTTACTACGAATGAAATGTAGATAATTAGCATGGGAGAATTATTTCAGCAAAATGCTGGAGTGTAAAAAGCAGTTTTCCCTATTTTTCATGTGCTTATTGGTTAACAACCACTAGTAAGTCTTCACATCCCTGTGGTAACTAGTGTTATTCCCACTTAGCAGATAACAAAAGTAAAGTTTAAGGGTGTCAAAGGCTAGAGGGAAATTTACAGTTTAAATGCTCTGACTCAAGCCAAGACCATGTTTCCAAGATGCAAAGCAAACAGCAGCAATACTAATTTTAGGTGTCATGCTCAAGTCTGTCCCTTCCTCCACCTGTACTTCTCCTCCTGGTGTTCACTTCTGCCATCACGTTACAGCATGCCAACCTCAGTTGTGCTGACTCAACAGCTTATGAGTCCATGTGATGAATCAGACCAAGGGATTGATTCAGGACAAAAAAAGAAAGAGAAAAATGAGAAGGGTGGAGAGGTGAGGAGAGATATTTTGCACTAGATAAATTCAATCTGAAGACATTGACAGGGCAACAGAAGTACCCATATAAACAAGGAAGCAGCTGGATGCAGCATAGGGGCAAGAATGAGTATTTTTGTAGTATTTCTGTTGTTGATGTTGATGGTTTTGTACCACAGGACTGAGGTCCAAACCATTCTGAAATCATTCAATTTTTGTGTTTTAACTCTTTTATAACTCTTCTTCTGTTTACTTCCCTTTGCCTGCTTTGCTCTGGGGAAGATCATAGTTACTCCTCACTACCTTAGCTCAACAAATTTGCAAAAGAAAATTCAGAACCTGCAAGTATTTGACTTTCCACAATCAAGACCTGGAACATCAAGTTTACCTTCTCAGTTACACTGACTGTATTTCAGTAATTCTGCTTCATTTCCTCAATAGAATTGCCATGTTTCATAAAATACAGACAAACTAGTCATGTTTTATGTCAAGGGTGCATTTACAAATAGTTTATAAAGGATTTAGATGATTAACCATATATTAGGACAGTTAATCAAATTTAAGAGGCTATTTCAGAATTCTACAGATCAAGCAGTTATTTATAATCCTTGTTATTGCTTTCTACCTTACATTCAATCCTAATGCACACCATTAGAATATTCTGCTAACTCTTTATCAATTATTTGTGTTAGCAGAAAAAAATAAAAAAATAATAAAAAAAAAAAAAAAAAAAAAAAAAAAACCAAAACAAAACCAAAAAAAACCCCAAATCTTATAGTAAGGAATAGGTTAGATAATTAGGACATTGAGACTCCTAGACTAAACGAATCAGACCCAAGAATCAAATCTTTGGCGATAATTAGCCTCTGCCATGATTTAGATACTTCGAGGTCCTTAAAAATCTCAGCCCTCATCACTGTGCACACGGGATTTAGGCAATTAAAAAAAGCAGGCAAAGTGTCATCTGAAAAGGCACAAATGCTGCAGTAACTGCAACAGCTGAGGAACACATATTTTCTTCAAAAAACCATCGGCATCATGACAGGTTGCTTAAAGCTTCAGTGCTTCATGCTGGTTGGGAAAAAAACCAGACAATGGAAAACTTGAGGAATGTTAAATTTAACTGTTATCCGTACAAAATGTAGTTCAGCTCAGTTAGAACAGAATGAAAAGTTATTTCTTGTCATTTTATTCAGTCATTTGAAGCAGTGTCTTCTCTTTTTCATAGTTTTCACTTGGTACTGGGCATACAGAATGTTTTTAATGAAGAAATAACTACAGATCACTTTTTATTGTGATATGATTTATGTAGTTAAAAAAAAAATCTGTTCTGGAAGTATAGTGTATTTGGTGCTATTTTTGCCTAGGAATGGAAACTCGAACTGGAAATAGAGACATTCATTCACACTTCCAGGATGACATCGCGTTGACAGGCATGCAAACTTGGAAAGGTGCTACGCAGTCACTCTTAAAATACTACACTGTATTTTTTTCCTTCTAAGCTTCAATTAAGAAAATGTTATAGAAGGATCAGTACTTTGTGAAGGCTAAGGGTTCATCATTTGCAAGAGATCCTCTTTCAGAAGTACAAAGACAGAAAAGTCAAGGCACTAACAACTAAATAAACTGTTTTCACAACAGAACTGGCACCTTCAAGCCCCTCTGCCGTGAGGTGCTGTGCTGTCAGGAGTTCTGCTTGTTCACACTCATCTCAAAGAGCATTCCCCAGTCCCATCAGAAAGGTCATCAAGCCTTCCTGCCAGGTAGTCCATTACTTGCCTTGGTTGGATGTTTTTTTTCTTAATTTGAGGAGAATGAAAATCATAAAAGGTGTGAGAATATGGTTAAAGTAGATAAACTTGGAGATTCTAACAGAGCTGGAATGCTGTTGGTGCTAACAAGCCCTGAGCAAGTGATCTATGTCTGGCATGCTCTGCCAAACAAACTGCAATTACAGAAGAACCAAAAATAAACCAAGCAACTTTAAACCTCCTGAACGTGCGAGCCTGAGTCTAAGAATCATATCTGCACTTGCTCCCACAGGCTAGCTTCCAAAAGGCACACAAAACTGGAGGGACCTTTCTAATGGGAAGGAAGGAAGGAAAGTTTCCATTTGAGACCTGGCATTTTGGAATGGCAGAAAGAGCAGCTGACCCCAGGGGCTCTTGCCCCTCAGTGTCAAATTCCTACAAGAGCAGCTTGTGAGACTCGGGCTGTATCATACCTGAATCAAAACGTCAGGGCTCGAATCCACACCACAAGCCATGCTCTCTGAAATTGAGGTACATAATCCTCTTGGCTTTGCTTTCTGTTGGGCTTTTCCACCCTTTTGCATGCCTCTGCAGTGCCAGTCGACATGTGCTTCCCCTTTTTGTCTTACAGAGAAAACCTCAGCTAGGCCCAAATTTTAATGATTTCAAACGATGCGCTCTGTAACTTCCTTTGCAGCAGCTTCCTTGCTTTCTGCTGGTTCCAAAACACCCCTTTGACCTGCTCATGAGAACACCATTTCTGTTTCTGTCATCCCAAATTAACAAATGAATGAGGAGAGGGAAACTCCTCTGTCACTCCAAACCTTCACCCTTCAAGTCCCCCTGCCTCATTGTAGCCCTGGTGCTCTAAAATAAAAGGAGCATTAATGGGCTGAAGTTTCCATGGGACATCAGCACTTACTTAAATGATATTCTGAATCATGGGCTAACTGGTGGTGGGCAAGGGCAGGTATTTACTTGGTGCAGTCTCTTAGGATACAATGGATTTATGGCGTCAATTCTGAACAACACCACTATTGTCTCTTCACATTCTATCTCCCTCCATTATTCATTTGTGTTGATTTTGATTGATGAAGACACTTTAAAAAAGGAGGGGAGGAAGGAGGAGGGGGAGAGGAATACTTCAACTGTTTGGTTTCTAATTCCTGTAAATCTACAGTTCATACTGCAGAAGCACTACTCAAAAGAAATGTCAATACCCACATTTTGGTAAGGGGTTTTCCCTTTTAGCAGTCTCTCTTCTTTCTGAAAGAGCTGGGGTGCACACAGTGCTTCCATGACATGCCTAATCACCATAGGAGTGGCACATCACACTTCAATCAGCCAAGAAATGTTGGGTATTTTAATGAAAAAGTATTAAGACTTCTGCAAAACCTCTTCTGCATATTTACTTCCTATGCTACGGTTAATTAAGTTTTAGAGCAGGTTTGATAAGCCAAAAATTGCTTGGGCCACAATCTTGAACCCAAGAAGAGTGGACAAAACTTCTTCATTCAAAGTGAATGCACCTGCTAGAAATCTGACTGTGTACAAGTCATCAAAAAAGCCCAGCCTTGGCTTGCTTGCTTCCAAATATATGGTATTTTCTGACCTCTCATTAAAATATCCTGACAGAATACAGATTATGAACCACCCAATACCTTTCTTTCCTTGGGAGGCAGCGTCTGAGGCTTGAGGGTAAAGAGATTCCTGAGAGTTGTTTATATTCAGTTCACTCCTCAAAGTTTTAAATGAGCTTCTGAGCAAGCACTACAAACTTGCCAAGCTCTCTGCTTACTTATGGAACAGAAAGAAAGAAAGAGAGAAAGAGAAGAAAGAAAAGAAAGAAAAAAAAGAAAAAGATGAAAGAAAGAAAAAGATAAAGAGAGAAAGGAAGAGAGAAAGAGAGAAAGAGAGAAAGAGAGAAAGAAAGAGAGAAAGAGAGAAAGAAAGAGAGAAAGAGAGAAAGAAAGAGAGAAAAAGAGAGAAAGAGAGAAAGAGAGAAAGAGAGAAAGAGAGAAAGAAAGAAAGAAAGAAAGAAAGAAAGAAAGAAAGAAAGAAAGAAAGAAAGAAAGAAAGAAAGAAAGAAAGAAAGAAAGAAAGAAAGAAAGAAAGAAAGAAAGAAAGAAAGAAAGAAAGAAAGAAAGAAAGAAAGAAAGAAAGAAAGAAAGAAAGAAAGAAAGAAAGAAAGAAAGAAAGAAAGAAAGAAAAGAAAGAAAGAGGCATTCACCACATGTTTGCATTTTTTCTCAGAGATCTACCCCAGCACATGCTGACTGCCTCTAGCCAAGGGAAGCCCAGTACCCTCCTGAATATTTGGCCACAGGATTTCCTTACTAGTTCCACCCCTTTTTGCACTTTAATTAGTATGAGCTATAATAAAGCAAGAGCAGTAGTGAAAAAGAAGGACAGATAAATTTTTAATAAACTGGCGTCAGATGTCACAGTCACCACCACATTCAAAAATCAAGTCCTCTATTGAAATTTTGGCGTCTAAAATGTTGGTGTTTTAAAATGACTGCAGGCTCAGAAAGAAAGCTTTGCTGTTTCCTATTATCTCTGAAAATGTGGGCTTAGAAACATTACTTACAAAAAAAAAAAAAAAAAAAACGACTTTCAAGAAGAAATAGGTGAAGGGAGGAAGAGTCTGTGGAACTGCTGAATACACAAAAGCTTGCTGCTTGACCACTCAGTTCGTTTTACAAAGCATAATTACACCTGCCTTTTTATAATGTTATGCGGTTCATATTATTACCTTCTGCACCATCTTTCATGTTTCAAGGGAGTAGGCTGCTACTAACTGGTATTAGGAAGAAACTAATTCTAATTACTCAGTATTTCTGCAGCTCCCTGAGAGGGATACAAGATGTGTGCAAAATCATCCGGTTCTGTTTTCGAAACTCCCGTCTTCACAATTTTGACTTTTCAAAATGATCTGCTCTTAATATAACATGAGTTGTCAAAGGCTGTCAAATAAATGATAAAACTCTCAGGAAATAAACATCTTTCCCCTAGTAGGTTTGTATATATTTCCACAAAAGTAAAGAATTCTAAAAGTAAACAAACACATGGGAGGATTAGAGAAGCAATAAACAAAAGCATTTCCACATTTTGAATTTAAGAAAATGGGAGCCTCTTTCCAGCCATTGCCAGGAAATACTAATGCACAGAGGTGAAGTTTGTACTAGCTAAAATAATATTTCATGCTAGGGCATATGGACATGCATTCACTCATACATGCACACATTGCACGTATATCCCCAACCAAAATGTAAATCAGGTTTCTACTGTGCCTTGATGGATTGATGGGCAGAGGATTTTAACACCCGTTTGGACCAACGCAGGCACGGGGACTCCTTGCTGCAGGATGATAAAGACTAAACCTTTTAGTCCTAATGAAGGAGTTTACAGGATTCCTAATCCCTGCACCCCACCTCACTTCTCCCGCAGTCCTGCTGAAAGCTTTAAAACAGTCCCCAGCACTAACATGGTACAGAGCCTGTTGAACATGCTGATCTGCTCATGATTACTCTTTGCCACTGTAAAACAATCTAACTCCTCAAGTGAATGGAGTCTGTAGCAACAATGGTGTTATTGACTTGTTGCTCCAGCTCTATTTAGTTATTACCCTCGAGGCCACAATCAATAGACTTTGCACCAAGTCAGCCTAATAAATCCCAGGCTTTCACTGGAGCTTTGCCAGGAACTGCTAGAAAATCTATGGCAGTCAAACACTTAGAGTATGAATAACATAGGAAGCTGTACTGACAGCTGTATAAATTAATTAACAAGGAATGTTCTTACTCTTTTAAGAAGATCATAATGCACGTTTACCATGATTTAAGGAGTCACAGGTAGAGCAACAGAAAAATTACCTTTGTGCTTTCATTTAAAATAAAAATCAAATATGATTAAAACAAAACAGCTTCAGACTACTTTTTCCTCCCTTTGATTATTGGACATGCAAAAATCTGCATTCGCATTACCGCTGTGGCCATTTAATTATTCCAAGTTTGATTTCAAAAGGAACTGAGCCCAGCAAGCACTGACCACTCAGCGCAAATGGTGCTGGCATTTTAACTGGGCGACTGTTGTGTGCTGGTATCTGCGAGGGGGACTTAAATCACATTTGCAATGCAGCGATTAAAAAAAACCAAAAAACAGAAACAAAAGGAAGGGGGAAAACAGCTGTTCAAGAAGTAAGAGGTTGGTCACTAGTGAATTCTAGGTTCTTTCAGTTCCTTCTGTAATAAGCAAATATTCTGCAGAGTCAGCTGCGAGGCGCCTGATCGGGGTGTCCGGAGACACGCTGAACCCACTGTGGCAAGAGCTTGGTGCCAGCCCAGAACAAAAGAATCTCCTTTTTGCATGTTGGAAACAAATGTAACAGATCAATAGGCTCTTACAACTGATTAGCTGTCCCAGTGGTACTCTCTGGGAGCGTTCAGCTTTCCTAGCGAGGGTCACTGCTTTGCTGGGAAGCGAGGAGGGGCTTGGGCACCTGCCAGGCTGGTTCCCCACCAGGGGAGGTGGGCACAACCTGGGGCACAGACCAATGCGTGAGACAGAGTCGTGGCCTTTGGCTTGTAGGGAAGCCAAGGAAGGCTTGGCCAACAAGGCAGAACTAAGCCATGCTGTTAGCATGGGAAAGATGAAGGAAATCTGTCCTGGCCTTAGGCAGAATTGATCTCATGAGCGAGGTGAGGGAGATCAGACCAACCTGTCCCATCTGAGGAGGGGCAGCAAGCAAGATGAGGGGGACACAGACACTTTTGGGAGGAAAAGAAGGCGTGACCATGCTCTGAGGTGTCTTTCACCGTCCACAACCAGGAAAGGACTTCAAGCAACCCTGAGGAGCAAACAGAAAGCCTACTGGCTCTCAATAATGGATGCTCATTTTGCTCCTTTTGGGCTTTAGGGGCTCTTAGGAACCTCACTGGAAGCAAGGGAAATTTTTTTTTTTTTTTTCATTTGGATGAGGAGATTCTCAGGAATCAACAAGGGAAAACCTACTAAGCATCACCTCATCTTGGGATACTTGGTTTATCCATAATTTCTGAAAGAAGGAAAATCCTGCTCATTTAACTTGGTAAAGAAAGGGGTCACATTTGGATCCCAACCCACAGAAAAGGGCATGTGAGTGCTAGAATTGATATATTCTGAACATACTCTCACCCTGAGGATGGACAGCCTCACCCTGAACGGTTGGTCGCCACAGTTTTTTAAAAAACTAGATTTTCAAAGGTCATTTTGATACTGCTTGTTATCAGCAGAGAGGAAGGGATGAAGTTCATTTCACAGCTCTCAGTTCCTCTCCTCTATGGACAAATGCATTCAGTCTCAGATTTTGAATTCAAAAGTAGGGCTTTCAGGAACTTCAATGTTTCTAAGGATTGAGGAAGCAATTTCTACTGAAGTTTCCAAATTCTGTTTAAGTCCTCCTGCCCCAAAAGGACTCATGAGGTTTTTGGGGAAAAAAAGTTACACTTTTCATTTAGAACATGACCTCAAATTTGAGGTTGTTTGCTTCTGAGTACTGCTCTTCCCTTCTCCCTTCCATTCCTTTTCCTTTTTAAATATGGCAAATTACTTTGTTTTAAAATACTCCTTTCTACAGAGTCATATGTAAAGCATCAAATAAAAGATCTGTTTGGGAATTAGGACATATTTTCAAGAATAGTGAGGTGGAGAGCCAGAGTTTCTGAGGGCTCAGCCCTGTGAAAAAGGCCTGATTTTCATTATCAGATGAATATCTGTCCTTTTAAAACATAACTTCTCTTTAATAAGGTCAATTTCACTACCCAAAATTGTGTCATCAAAAGCACTATTCATATTTGAAAATTTAGGATTCAGAATTCATTGAAAGTAATTTGAACCCACCAGGGATGCACCTGGAGCCTTACAGCTCCTCTGGCAATGTACCATCAGAGGTGGCCATATGCCATTGTCCGGAACCTTGTTAGCAAAATGTGTTTGCTCTGTGTTTGAGTATAAAAAGCCTGCACAGTTTCTGGGCCCTGGTCATCCTTGAGGTTTCTTGTGCCATGTGACTGTTTTTATTCACTAACTTTCTGGAGACTCAGTCCATCACTGTGACATGTTGATGCAGCCTTTGTAACGAGCAGAGGCAATAATACACTCCTATTTTTCAAGAAGCTACTTCAAACACAGTATGTAAACTCCTGCACCTTTATTTTGTGTGTGCAAACATGACAATGGAGTTCAAACCTCAGCACTTGAGCCAATTCCTGACCTGGCAGTAGGACACAGCAATGCAGTGCTGTAAGCTCCATGAGTGGAAGGCAGAGACTGAACATCCAGGAGCTGCCAAAAGCAACAGTGCTGGATCTAGGGCTGGCATCCTTTTTCTTTCTGAGCCAGTTTTGCAGCAAGCTCCACGATGCTGTCAGGAAGCACTCTGCTACTGGAAGCTGCTCTGCTTTGCTGATGAGATTTAAAACTAAGCTCCTGGTCTTTTGGGAGTCGTTAAAGATCCTGAGATAAAAGTGAATCTCATTAGCCAATCTTAAGAAACTCATAGGAAGAGGGGCTGTAGAAGGAGAAATAGCTGTTTATGAGCACAGCAATGCAGAATTTCATTAAGTTCTTGCCCATATTCTGCATCTGACCAATACAGAAG
Organism: Camarhynchus parvulus; assembly: GCF_901933205.1. NCBI lineage: Eukaryota > Metazoa > Chordata > Aves > Passeriformes > Thraupidae > Camarhynchus > Camarhynchus parvulus. The sequence continues at coordinate 26,596,592 of NC_044576.1, read as the reverse complement.
AAGACAACTACAGAGACACCAAAGGATTCCCAACCTCTCATTTCCTAACATCTTCAGAAATATTAATTATCAGCTTCACAGCATTATCCAGCCTACTTGCTTTTTTCTTCACTGCTCAGCTTCTTGACTGAGGCCCCCCTGGCCTCACTGCAGCCAGCTCTACACACAGCTGGCACAGCTGAGTCGTGCCTGTCCTCGGCCCTCTTATTCAAGCCACAGTGTCACCCTGGCTGCCTGTCCACCAGGAGCTTTCTAGAGTGACACCCACAGCACAGAGCATGAAACAGCTTCACAATTTGGGTCTGCTGTGCAATACTATCCATTTAAATTTTTAAATAAAACTGGTAATGCTTAGCAATCACAGAAAAAAATATTATTTTAAATAGACACCAATCAAATGTAGGCTAAAAATCTGACTTTCTTTTTTCCTTGTCTCTTCTTTCCCTGCTCATTGCACTGCATGCAAATTCCTCTCCCCTCTTCACCAACTAATTTGATGGTCTTATTTTTAAGCATAGTAACAATTGTCCATACTAGTAATCAAATAGCAGCATTTTCCCCTAAGTACCTAGGTTTTTTCACTTGTACATGAATAAGTACAGTAATTCCCAGGCATACAGCCACAGCAAGGCAGAACTTCCAAAACATTGCATCACTCTTCACAGCAGTGCCTGTTACACTACTCTGCAATTGCTTCTGCTCCTTGAAATAATCCCCTCTGAAATGGAGTTTGGATTTTGGCGGGTGATAATCCCAAGGGGTACCACAGTGATAGCCAACTATCCGTAACCAATAAAAGTAAGCTTGCCAAAGCATCCTCTTCCTCTTTTAGTTCTCTAATTTCCATATTCTTGAGAGCTGGCCCAGAAACCCTGGCCAACAGTAGACAGCCATATCATGGCACAGATTTAGAGGATGAGGAGTATAAATGGAAATACAGAACAGTTGAAAAATTACATTTTAATTCAATTTTCTGAAAAACAGTCCCACACTTAAATGCACTTTGGACGAAGACCATAAAAGTTGTACAGCTTCTCTGGCTGCTTTTCTAAACTCAAATGTGTGCTATCTCACTTTAATCTTAACTGCTTCTTAAGGTGATAACACTGAACAATGTGGCTCTAGAATATATAGGGCAAACAAGAAGCAGGAAACATTTTTCTTTCCAGCAGGTCTGCAGAGGTATAACAAAAAGAAACACTCCTGAGCACTAGACTAGCACTGAACATAAGTGATAACATTGTACAGGGCTGAGTTTTCAGTGATTTGTTCCTTTCTACCAAATGTTCTGAAGCTAAGTGACTCTGGAAAAAGAATCTGTGCAAAGCTGGTATGGCCCAGCCTGCTTTAATTGGGGTGGTGCCCACCAACAGCTCCTCAGGATCAGGGCAAAGGCATCCTCCTGCCAAGCCAGGCTCTTATTTACCCCTGTCGCTTCAAAACCTCTCCATCATGATAGACTGGATCAACCCAATCTAAATGTTTTGATCTGTTACATATGTGGAAAATGAGAGACTGGCACACACACACACACACATAAAGCAGCTGTTTTCTAAGCGCAGTCCTTTAATGGCCTCAACACAGAGCACAAGGCAAGTGAATTAGTCCAATGGAGACTGAGTTACCTTCCCCTGTCTGTGCAACACGGGAAAGGAAATTCAATGCCTGCTTTAAATGACAGAATTAAGCTAGATGTAACTTGCAAATTGATTAATTTTCTCAGCAGACCGAGATTGATCTGAGTTTTCTCTTTTGTGCGGTAAGTAGTCTACACTTGTCCTGAAACAAGTTAGCTAAAACAAATTAGTCAGCGAGGAAAAAATTTAAAGGGACACTGACAGATCTAATTTAGCTCCAAATTAAGGATAAAAGCGAGAACAATACAAAATAAATATTAAAAAGTCGGCCTGGAAAAAATCCCAATGCTTCTGTGGACTTCTTATAAGGAAATAATTTCCATTTAAATAATATTCACAACCTGCAATCAAGTTCTGTGGTGAAGGTGAAATTTACTTTCAGTGAGGTGACACCAGCAAGTGCACTCAGCTCTTCAGCTGCAACCACCAGCAGCAAATAGACTGCAACAAGCAAATGTAATATTTCTAACCAGTGACCCAGGGTTGGTAGCTGACAGTTTAAATACATTGCTATCTTGCTAGCATAATATTTTAGGGATCGTCCATAAAAATTTCAAGTAATTTAAAAGGCACTTATGAGAGCAGGCAATATGATCATTGCTGGTATGATTGCTTTTATGCAGAGTTCCTCCTGAACTACTATGCCAACTTGTGCACTTGGAAATTCATGCTTCCATCACCAACTTCACCCACTTAGAGGAATTCTGCAAAGATGCAGCTCTGTGGGCCTTAGGACCTGACCTGGCATGACTGGACAAAAAAGGAGACGAGTTCATTGACATTCATTTAACAATAGTTTAACCTAATTGGTTTTGTGGCAATTTGAAACAAATATTTTTTGTTTCAAATGATCAAATGATCTTTTTCAGTTTCAAATTCAGCATTTCAATTGCACAGATATTTAAAAAAAAAAACCCAAACATTTTCAGATTGGGTCTGTTCAGTAGCACTTTCCCACCGTGCCTTTCACTCCTTCTTTGGTCACAAACCAATTTCAAGCTCACAGCACCTCCTGTGATGGGGACTCAGAAACATGCAGACTCTCCTTGCTGTTGTATGAAATAAGACCCATGGCATCCATACCATAAATGATCAGCCACCCCTCATTAGATCTCAAGTTGCTAACTGAGCTCAGAACTTTCACATTTTATTTACGAGGCACTTTAAGACAGTAAATAAAACCTGATGTGCTGAATAAAACAAAAAAGACAAAAGAATGACAACAGCAATTGAAGCTCCTTGTGGGGGAAGCGCCACAGAACACAACATTATCCATGGCTGCAATAAATCAGCACTGAAAAGAGTTTAATAAAGCTATTGAGTAAAAGGTAGAAAAAGGAAGTGTAAGGGCAGTTCTTACAGGAAGAAGTAAATTGATTATATCACCCTGATGGTGATAAATATGGTGATATCAACTGCCTTGTGGTTCAACTGAATGAAATAGCACGTATTTCACCAGCCTATGGGATTAAAACCTGGAGGTGACAAATTGAATTGGCATTAAGAATAATGTTTGCCTTTGTAATTCTTTTTTTCTCAAGAAACTTACTATATTGAATGGGACAAAACTTACATTTAAAGGAAGGCTTTATTTGTCACACATATGATCTTAACTCAATAAACCAAACAAGGCTTTTCTCTCTCCCTAAATCAGTATAATAATGGTAGTTTTGTTTAAGCTGCTTGTTTATACAAGAGCCTGTAGATATATAGACCTTAGGCTAATCCTATTGCTGAAAGTAAGACCTAAATGAAAACAAATCTTAACCAGCAGATCTTTATTTTAAAGACAGCTCTGTTCAAATCAGCTATGCTGATTATACTCTGAGATAACCCACACACCATTTAAGGTCGATCACTTCAGCAAACATGAGCTTTGCACTGCAATTTTCTAGTCTTTTATTTTCCAGGATAGCAAAGACCCCCACAACGACTTTATCAGAGAGTTACACAACGTCAGGCCAACAGATTCTTCAGGGAAAAGAAATAAATGCAAAAGCTCAATTTAAAATCTCTGTGTTAGATTCTCCAACAATGCTGGATTTTAATATTGAAGAGCAGGTTCCATTTTCTCTTTTTCTCTTTCATGCACACACTAACTAGAACACAGAGTGATGGCACCTTGACTTTTTCTGCTCCACATAACATCTACACAAAAGTCATGAAAATGATGTGCAAGAACCTGAATGTGGTTTTACTCCTCCCAAACGAAATATTTTTCCAAGGAGTACATAATATCTCTCAGGGATACAGTGGAGAGTGGGAATAAAGGAAATGGAAAAAAGCAGTATCTTTTAAAAGCCAACAAACTTTTAAAATTATTATTATTTTTCAGTGTGAAACAAAAGCCCTATACCAGAAAAAGACTGGTAAATGCTTGTCTTCTGCAAATACACAGGTAGGGTCAATAACTTTATGTGCACTCATGCTGGTGGACTTAATCTTTAAAAGAAACTTAATTTTCTCTGCGAAAACATTTGCAGAAGAGAACTGATAAACTTGGTCAACTTTCATTTTCCCCCTTCCTCTACCTTTTCTACTGAAGTGGATCAAACAGGCCCCCCTGAGGACTCTGGCCCTCAATGATTGACCAAAGCCAACAGAGCCCAGTGCCAGCAGCAGTGGCTTCAGTACTCCCTGCAACCCCACAGTTCCCTGTGATCTGCCCAGATGAGTCTGGAGTCCTTTCCTAAATACACATGCATGGATTTGTTTGTGGTTTCTGCAGAAGAAATATTGCCTCAGGTTGTATTAACTTCTGGAAAGAGTTTTCAGCGGCGATTTTTGTTCGCTGGAAAGAAAAACTCTGTGCTCTTGATAACCCCTACTCCCCCTACAAAGAGATTCCATGAGAAACCCTCTGCTATGGCCAGCAGAGAGGTGGGAAAGCTGCTGTGAAGCTGCCTGGCCCTCCCCTCTCCCCCTGAACCCCTCCCAGGCTGCACACACACCAGGAGCAATGACCGGGCTTGCACTCCCTGCTCACCACAAACTCCACGGCTGCAGCAAAAGCAAAAGTTTTAACAAGTCTGCTGACTTCAATAGCAGCATTTGCTAACACAACACATGTCCACAAAGTCAGGAGCTCTTTAGAGCAAGGATTACAGATCTCCAAGGAAAAATAAAGTCTAAACAAGGGAGGTGATGGGCTGACTCTGAAAGGACAGATGATTTGGGTCAGATGTGCATTAAAAGTTTCAAAAGTCATATTGCTTTTTCTCCTAAACCCTTTGTTTATATGTTCAACCCTGCCTTACCCTTCTGTTTCTACCTAAGATCTTACTTCTTCCTCTGTACCTGAGGCCCCTACCCTCTCTGTTTTCATTCCTTGTCTGGTTCCCTCTCCTTGTTACCATAAAGCAGTTTGTTTCCCACTCTTTTTTACTCTTTTGTTCAACCTAAATATTTGTAAAGATAATTTCCTTTCCCAACTCTCCCCAATAAATCTATTAAGGGAAGTGATGAATTCATTGTGCTCCAGAAATGTGCCACAGCCACATTTTGAAAGAAGAGGGTGACATTTTATTGCATATGGGGGATATGAAGGGGCTGAAAGAAGTGGCTTTGCCTGCAATGAAGTTTCCATTCAACTCTGCACTTCTGAGTCTTGGGGACAACATTTAACTCACTACATTGCTCACCCTCACTGATGTCTTAATTCACTTGGCACCTCTTGTTGGCCAGTGATTGAATTTAAAACTGTGGGCTAAAGGGCTCCTTTGGATTATCTCATTTAGGTAACTGGGTGCTAATCAGAAAATGTGCATGGAGTAGTGAGGCAGTTATTGCTGTGTATGACCAGTTACAGCTCTTCTAACTCAGTATCCAAGACTGAACATGTCAATATAAAGTTCAAGGATACTGTGTGAAATTCTACCTTCTCCTGCAAGAAAGTGCCCAAGGAACTCTCACCCCAATTCTAAATATTAAATATTATCTAACACCTTTCAAAAGTGAGGTTTTATCTCCTTCTCAGTGATCTCTTTGTATTAGATAATAATGTTAGATATTTTTGTCATCTACATAAATGTCTAATCCCTCATTCAGTTTTGTAAATTCTTGGCTTGAGTGGATTGCAGTGGCAATGAACCCTTAGACTGATCACACATTGTGTGAAATGGCAGGTCTGGTTCTGGGAGCTAAGCCAAAGCTGGAAGCTTGTTGGTACAGAAAGATATTTTTAATTGGGAAAGGAACAATTTAAAAAATGCCAAAAAACAACCTGTACATATCTTAGTTTTCTGTTAGATTGATGATGTTACAATTTATTAAGTTTTCTCAACTCTTTGGTCCAGTTGTAAGTCAGAAGAAAAAAGGAAACTGGGAATTCTGGTAAGAGCAATGCCACTGAAAAAGTGGTACACATATTCTTTTTCTTCTTCACTTATTCATGCACATCATTTGCCTGTTTCTTGATAAATGAATTTTCTGGACAGCATTGCTCTTATGGCACATCAAGGCTCATGAACATAGTACACCAGGGGAAATAAGAAATGGATTTTATTAAGTTTATTAGCAGCTAAAAACATGATACTTCAAGGCTGGAAGTAAAGTAATCCACCTACACAATTTGAGTGGAATGAACATTTGGCTTCAACTATAGCTCATATGTAAAATATAAATCCAGTTTCTCCATTGGAAATCCTCTGGGGTTGGGTTTTACACTACCTTGATCAAACTAAGAATTAAAGTTCAAGCTGGCTTCTATTCCCACATGGCAATATGACCTACATGTTTGTATTAGTGGTGCTACTTCTTCCATACCCTTCTTCATATCAGTATTTCACCCAGCTTCTCCTTTTTTTTTTTTCTTCCTTTCCTTTCTTTCAAAGTCACTATATAGACAATATATTGTGGAGACAATGGAAAAAGTAATTAAAGAAACTTATTATAGAAAGAACCACTTCTAAACAAGGTCCCATCTCTCCATCACTATCAAAATGGAAAAGAGTTGCTACCAGAAATAAATGAAGCAAGAAAATATTGATCATTTTCGAAAGAAAATTCTGAAGCTCAGTATAGTTAGTTGCTGTCAACCTAAACACAGAGGAAATCTCATGGTCAAGGCCATACTAGAGAAACTGGACTTGTGAGAACCAGGACTTCTGGGCTCAGACCTGCCCCAGACACCCAGTGTGCCTCTGTGCCAGAACTTTTCCATCTGGAAAGTGAAAGCAAAGCTCACCTCCCACAAAGGGATGGTGCAGGGCTTAGCTCACATCTATGGAGCTCTGAAGCTCTTGGATGATGAGAGGTGTCTGTATCTGAAATGCTGTCCTTACACAACTACTATCTGCAATAAGCTGTAGCGGCACATTTTGACTTCTACATTACCAGAAGAAGACAGATCTGATTTCTTCCCAGATCTCACTCCTTGTACTCTGGGAAGCAGCTCCAAAGCAGAAAGCTCAGAGAGTGCTGCTGCTGCTCTTACTGCAAGGCTTTCACACCAACACTGTTGCTCTGATGGCTTTTCCAGTCAACTCACACACTCCACTGTCCCTCAGCCAGAAGAGGCCTTGCTAAAAGTCAGTTCAGGCAGGCTGAGGTCTCCAAGAGATCCGGAATGACTCAGATCAGTTCTATCCACTAATGCATCTTCAAGTTGCTGTTATTTCCATTGACACTCAAAGCCTCTGGCTAGCAGGGTATAGTATGGATTCCAGTGAGAGGACATCCCCCCTGACTGAGGAAGCAATGGCTCTGATAACCCAGTTCACCTTCCCCTTATTCCATGGTGTGGAGGCTTCAGGAAATATTCTTCCAAAAAACACTGTTTTGAGATCAAATGGGATGGAAATTGACAGATAGGCAGGAGACCACATCTGGATACCAAACAAGATAACAGGGAGGAGGAGCAGTTGCCTGGACTGGGTGTTGCAGCAGTGGAGCGCAGGAACACAATAACCAACCCCTATAAGTGATGTGCCTGTGTACAAGAGGGAGTTAAATCAGCTAATCATGTATGCCATCACAGGATGGGTACTACAGGGCAGCTCAGAGAGTCAAACAGGCAGTGATCACTCCTTATCTATACAAGCAGCCATGTTTTAATATATGGTGCTTCACCCCACCCTTTTCAGAAAAGATTGATAAGCAAAATGATGAAGCTTTAATGAGCTTAATTGCAAATGCCTTATGTTCTTGCATTGTTGCCAAACAGCTACTTTGACATCCAGCAGTTTACTTAATAACTCCCCCCTCCTCTTCCCTACCCCCTCCGAGCCCAGTAACGTAATTATTCCTGTGGCAACCCCCCTATTTGACGTCTCTTTATTTATTTCCCTTCTCCCCCTCCCTGAATTACTGTAAATGGGTATCTTTGAAAGGAGGGTGGCAGGCAGCTTTTGGTACAGGGCTCACCAAGGAGCCCTCCATCAAAGGGCCCTTTGTGAGCATGCCCTGGACCGAGGCCAATCAGATCATCTTGCTGTCTGTCTCTGAAGAAAATTCGCCCCTGGTATGCAAGCCAAGCCAAGAGCCTAGACAGGGTGACTGCACTCCTAGTCCAACCTGTCTTAGCTGAGTGAAAAAATGCTGAAGGGAAAATTACCTGTTTGGCTCCAGACTGAATTAACTTTTTAATATACAAGTATGTTTATTATTTTTTCCTTAAAAGTGCCTGCCTATCTAATATATTCATTAATGTTATCTGGTCAGTTCGCTTGAAATATTATGAAAAATGTGCAAATGCAATAAGGTGACAGTGCTTGGAGGCAAAGGAAGATGTATTTTCTAATTATATGACAGAAAACAACATTGTTATTAACAAATGACAGTGCAGAGTAATCTTCTTATGTCCAGGCCAGTGCAAGCTAGGATATCTTGCTCCTCGTATCCAGAGTATCAGAAGTAGATGGCCTTGACACCAACTCCTTCCCCATTCACTGACCACCACAAATCCTCAGCATCCAACTCCATCAAACTCTCCTGGAGCCAGCCTTCCAGCCCCAGTTTCCCAGTGGCACAGCCTCTCTTCCCCAGCAGAACCTCCTGCTCTGTCCTGTTGCCTCCCAGCCGAGGGGCTCTCCACTCCATACTCAGAAATGTTGCATTTTCACCATCCTTCAGCGGCTTGCTAAGTCTCCTACGAGATTTGCCTGGGACTGCAGAGGCAGTGCAGAGGCTCTGCCTGCCCCCAGCCCCTGCTTCTATCTCGAATTCCTCCCTCTGCTGCCACTTCCCCTCGCAGCTTCTTCCTGCTCCCTGTGCGCTCTTGACTCTTTTGTTCCCCCTTTTAGAAACACCTTGTAAGTGCCAGACAGGAATTTCCCGACACTATGTCCTGCATTAAGCAAGCGATAATGGCCGAAACAATAGAGAATTATGTCAGTAGGGTGCCCTAACAAAAGAGCAGAATTTAAATGAGGACACAGCTTTGGTCTTTGGAATTTGTCCACTATAAATGACTCTTCTTATATTATTAGCATGCCTAGTTTAAGTGGAACACATTGTAATTTTAAATGGACAACAATAAAGAAGGATCATATGTCCTATTCTTACATGTGCACTTAACATTCCCTGGGGGTTCTTTCCGCCTGCCATCCCCTCTCTTTCCCCCATCAAAGCCCTTCATATTTCTCACTATATTTAACTATCTTTTTCAAACTTGTTTTTTGCTCCCAGATCCTAAATCTTCTAATCCACAGCTGTGTAAAGAAACTATAAAGTAGATTGCAGAACTACAGCTAGCTACTTGTGCACCATCCCTGCTCACAAAATGTTCATTTTGCAAATACCATAGAAGAAAACTTAAATTACAGACTATATTTACAAAAACAGTTGACCTTAAACTTATCCTGGTGCTTCCTCTCTGAAAATTTAAATGACATTAGGATCCCTATATTCCTTTCCTAGTCCTGGTTCACACAACAACCTGCCAGGCTGCCTTTCAAAGCTGGCCATCACCTAGCAGGAGCAAGGATACTTAAAAGTAGTCCCTTAAGCAGCCATTCCTTCCTAAAGAGCTATGCTGGTGTCAAGGGTTTCTGACTACACCTAAGATTTTGCAAACTAATACAAGCTAAAACAGCCACTGACTTAAAATAAGTCTGCTTCCTTTACAATATAGTCCCATGACCAGTTGAACTTCACAAAAGAAAGGCACACCATGGACAGAAACCTGTGTCCAGCATGTCCATTGGCACTACTGATAGTGGAAGTTATAATCATGAAACAAAAGATTAAGTTTCCTAGATTTCTGTGCAATAGAAAATGAATTACCTGATATTTTTCAGTCATTTCTCTTCCCTGTATTTCTCTACAAGCTACTGTCACCTGAAAACTGGGGTTTCAGAGTAACAGCAACAAGAATATACTGACAGATTAAATGGGGGTTGTCCAAGACAATCTTTCCAAGATGAATTGCAGGACTAGGTTCAGAAGTCTCATTCTGTAGCCTAGATAGTGTTTTTTCTGACTGCTTTCTGACCATCAACACAGCCCTTACTTACCCTATGTCTCAGTTTTGTAAATGATTATTATCAAGCAAACCAAAGTGTTCTTAGTAAGCCTGAACAAAGTGCAGAATTTCTTCTGTAGAACATGTAAGCCCATGCAATGGTTTTGTGCTGTTAACTTTCAGAAAGACTTGGTTTTAAAAAGGATGTTCTACAGTGCTCTTGATTTTCATTCCTCAGACTGTGGGTTACAGCCAGGGAGACCTATCCTTTTTTTTGCTGCACATGACAGGCTCATTTTTGCTTACTTGGACTGTGATCAGTTTTACCAGGCCCTGGCAAGGGTACACCAAACACAGCCTTGTTTTTCTTCTAGCAGCGTGCAAGAAGAATAATTTTTGCATATCTTTTTCCCCCCCTGCCGCCTATAACAGGGCCAAGGAGTACTTCAGATGAGGTAGAAGCATAATTGAATAATTTTAGAAGCCTTAAATCAAGCTGGTCAGTATCAAAATACTCTGATTTCTGAAACACTCACTGGAATATAAGGGGTCTTTCTGGAATTAATCATTCTGGCACAAGACACAACCACACACCATCTTTTTCTTCTATGCACTGATTTGTCATAAAGATCTGTTCCTTTGACATTGTCTCTGGTGCCAGTAGATGACAGTTGAGAAAATATATGTAAAAACAGCCACAGACTAAGGAAGCCACAGATTACAGAGTGAAGAACAGTCCAAAAATTCTGTCTTAAACCATAAAAAAAGATGAAACTTATCTTTTCCTAGAGATAAAGATTTCTGCTCCAAACACTAGTTTTCCATTTCCCAGATGTGGCTTTTGAAAGGATTCACCATTTGTAAAAAAGGAACATGATGAGCAATAGCTATTTCCTGCTAATTTTGCTTCCTGTAGGGATTTGCTCCTTGGTGTGATCTCACATGTTCAGGGAATTGTATGTCCCAACTGGAACCTGCTTAGTCTACAGCCCAGTGAGTGATGATATGAAGAGAATGGAAAAAGCCCTTCAGCTTCAACATGCTGGCACGGCCTCTGCAGAAGGCTGATGAAGAAATGAAGCTGACAGTCTGAAGGAGGGATGTGTCTCCACCAACCTGGTACGTGCCAGGCTACCACAGGACATGGCATCCAGGAGATGTGGCCTTTTTAATCTTGCTTCTAGGTCTGGCATGAAAGAGCAGTGAAAGCACTTCATGTCCCTGGGGAAAGTGCCCTCCTGCTCCCTCTCGGCTTTTGGCTTTTAACCCCTGTAGAAGGAGCAGCACCTATTTCAGGAGCACAAAGCCCTACACTGGCACACAGGTCCCCATGCTGTAGCTGCTCCTTGTTAGACTTGGCCATCCAAGAGCTCTGAGGCCCTTAAACAGAATCCTAAAACATGGATACTGTAAATATAAAAGAGAAGGAGCATTTGGGCTACCAGGAAACACCCATGGGAAATGTGGTGGCGCAATGTATCCCAAACTGTGATACACACCTCATAAAGGCAGGGGAGCCTTTTCAAAGCCGTCACACAGGTTGGCCCAGAACCAAGGCCTTTGCTGCAATAGCACTTGGTGCCATTGGAACAGCTGCAGAAGTAGCTAGGCTGTTATATTTATCTTTTTTAAAAATTATTTTTAATTTTGAATGTAGTGGCTATCCATTTGGGGATATAAATTTTACTTGTGCCCTGGAAGAGGAACATGAAACAACTAAATCTCACAAAACTCCTGTAAGACAAATTCCATAACACCCCCAATTTTAGAGGCAGAGACAAATGGAGTCAATATCAAACCCAGGGTGTGCACCAAGAGCTCCTACCCCTGTGTTCAAACCACAAGATAATTCCCCTCCTTTCAGGCCCTGATCCAGAGCAAATCAGTTGGAGTCCTTCTATTGAGTCCTCAATCAGCAGTGTAATCACTTTAGCATGTGTCAGGATTAAAACCAGCCCTCCAAATAAGACCATGTCTACACTGCAAATGCCTTACTGATAAAGGAATACCAGCACAGTAAACAGACAAAGCATTCCTGGGGCGGTGTAAACTTACACTGGCAAATCTGCTCTTTGTAGCGGTACAGTAAAATCATCCCCGCAAGCAAAACAAGCACCATTTTGAGGTATAATTGCATCTACATGTGTAGTGTTTGCTCACTGAGAGGTGTCAGTCTGACCAGAACAGCTGTGCTGATAGAAATCTGCAGCACAGACCTGGCCTTATTTAAAAAAAAAAAAAAAGTTTTAAGCAATTAATAAAAATCAACATTGACTCTCTGGTCAAAGTGGTGTCAGTTTGTCTCTTCAGAGGTTTACACAAATTGGTTGATTTAAGAAAGAGAAAAGAAAGGAATTTAACATGGTTACATGGACTTGCCTTGGCTGGTATTTCGATGAGTGTAAAGCTATGGAAATCAGATCTACTGTGTGGAAACACCATTTCTGGACACAAAGCCAGGCTTTGTGAGTTTACAGCTAGATTTTTCCAAGCCCCTATTCAGCAAAGTCCTGTAGTCAAACCCTGCTAGTTCCACAGATGGGGGAAAATGGTGACGTGGAGGAGATCACCCCCATGGCCAGCCTCCCTCCAAGGCCCTAATGGCACACTGCCTCTTGCTGCAGATATCTCTGTATCACCTTTGCTCTTACAAGTGAGAGCTTGAGACTGGGGGAAAAAAAGGAAGAATACAAGGAAGGTACAAGGAATACAAATGCAAACAGCCAAAAAATCTGGCTGGAAAAATTCTTTGGAGGGAAAATGCTTCTCCTAAGAAGCCTTTGAAACACAACAAAAATCATAGCTCAGTCCAAAAAGTTCCCTTCCATCCTTGGACCACTCTGTTTGCTCCTTATTTCCATGTTAGGTGCAATTTATGTTCTGACAGTTTCTTAAGATCCACTTGAACAGAACGAGATTTGACTTGATGATGTGAGATCTGATAAAATTATGTGAGGAAATCCTAATTTAACAACCAATCCCTTGAATCACATTTCCTTAGCCCCAGTAGAATCTAATTGTGATAACCTAATACGAGCTGCCTCCTCTCTGCTCCTTTGCTGTGCCTAATGCAATCACTGCTCTGCTGAGCCTCATGTTCACCCCTGACCAGCCTGCTCCCTCCACTCCCTCTTGCACTGATTCCACACAGGGTGTCTGATTTACTCCCCTCTTGCTCCCAGCCTCCTTCTTTGCTGGATTCTCAGCAGCCAAAAGGCTCATTTCCCTGTGGTGTCTTTGCAGACCCCACCTCTAATCCCTTTTTTCTGTTATGTTCCCCTCCTCTATGGGCATAATCTTTCTGAGTCTCTATTCTTTCATCTGCTCAAAGACCAGCTCCATTTGCCTTTTCATTACCCAATTTACAACTGAAGAACCTTTTCTGACACAGGAGCTGGAGAAGACATAGCAGTGAAGCTACCACAGCCCCTTCTGCCTCACCTAAGCACTGACATTTCTCTTTCTTTCCATACTGATACCCAGACTATCATTCTATGCCAGCATAACTTATATTTTCTTCCCTTGTTCCCACAAGGAAGAATTAGTTAAATAAACAGACAAAACTAGAAACTTGGCAATCTCTTGTTTACTACAGACTTTGCCTCCTTGGCTTCCAGTTTTTCCAAATTGTCCGAAATTAATCAGGTACAGACAACTTCTCTATTCCCACACTCTAATCAGAAGTGCTTACTTGCTAAACAGCACTTCAAGATCTATCCTTTAAAACACCACACTTCATTCCTGTGTGAAGCACACAGCCCCCATTCCCTGGCAGAGACACGGCCTCAACACCTACCCTGAAGGAAGATGAAAAATGAGATGGCTGTTTTCTAGCTGCACATACTTGAGAAAGAAATATGTCTTTTCTTCCCTCCCTTTTGCCTTGCTGAGCATGTTGCAGTTGTGATGACATGTCGGAGGTGATTAGGCGCTCAGTTTCGATGACACACATAACTTATCCATGTGGCCAATAAAACCTCCACACAACACCTCCCCATCCACCTCTATAGATCCGCTTGATTCCTACCCCAGACTTCAACACCCAGGAAAGTTATTTATGCCTAACTGAATTAGCTCGCTAAGAATTTCTTAAGTGGAGTGCGGTGAGCCAGCAGTTTTCTTCCACAAATGAGAAAGTAAGTAAAGGGCTCTCAGAGATCAGTGCTGCTGAAAACAAATTGGCACAGCTAATTTTGGCCTGACAAGTGCACTAAGGATTCTCTACATTTCCCATACAGGTCAAGCTTATCAGTTCACACTTGTTAGTGCAAAAATCTCTTTTCCTATCTTTGTTTCTGCCACTTCTCTTATCCTGTCACTCTCCTGCAGTAAGTGCACTGGTTGGGCACTTCAGTAGCCATTTTTGCAAACACTCTTATTCCATTACAGAAAGATATTCACATTACACACAAATGACAGTAGACTTTAGTGTAGTGCTTATCGCAGAGAAAGGACAAGAGAGCCTAGTGCACCTACTGCATTTCATGCTGCCTGACACAACGTGATCTCTTTTTCAGCAGCTTTCCTTCTGGAAGAGACAGGAAACATTTCAATTGAATCCTTTAAAAAAATTTCTGCATGCAAAGGACAGAGAGAGGAAGGGAGAAAAGTTATCCATTATGATGGATTAACTGCAAAGGTAGCACTTGTAATTTCCTCTCACTTTTGAGCCCTTGGGTCATAGACTTGACTGGGGTTGGATTGTCCTACATTTCAAGTTTGGGGTTGTTCCATTGCCTGACCGTGAGTGAAGCACCACTGCACCAACCTGCTGACAAAGTTCTTTCCTTTCCAAAACATGGGAAAAGAAACCAAGCAACAAAACTCAGCCCTAATTTAACAGGATTGGGATTTACAGATGGGAAGTGTTTTACTGAATCTTATCACTCCTGGGAGACTGGATATTTGCTGAATCACACAGCAATGGGTCAAAGGGATTCTGCTGGACATAGGCTGAATTTGGTGCTGATCCAGATATTGCAAAACACTGCTTGCAGTCTCAATGGAAGTACAGAACTGGTAGGAGGCTGGAGATGGAGAGTCCTGCTGGGAGGAGAGCTCCTCTAGGTACACAGGGATATTAGGACCATAGGCAGCACAGTGAGGGATCTCCATGGGGTGTGGAAGCTTGTGTTATGATCCCTGGCCCTTCTGAGTGCTAGGAGAGATTGTCTTAACTCCATAAGTGAAGGAAAACCACAGAGGCAGTATGTGTGACATTTTCCCTTCAAACTCAAATCATTCTATGGCCCATTTTTCCACTGAGTGAGTCAAAACTGCTAACCACAGTTCCCATAGGAAAGCAGAAGTCAAGCATTGGGCAAAGCACTTTTCTGAAACTGATTTTAGCATTTGCTTGATCCAAAGCAATAATCTGAAGTCAAGTAGAGGCATTTTTCTTTTTAAGTAATGAATGTTTAACAGTGGAGCAACTTATGGAGATGACTGTTTCCCATCAATACTCTCTTCCTTCCCATTTATCATGCCCAGGGCAATGCCAGCAGTTGTCCTCCATTGTAGATTTTGAAGTCTGATAAAGATAAAGGTATGCAATGAGGTCTAGTTGGCACACAGGCTGATTCTGTTCCTATATAAACACCCTATCAGCACAATATGGATAGTTGTAGCATCTTTGATGCTCTCAGTTTTGGGGGCAGAAAGAAACACTGACAGAAGAGAAAGTAAGGTTCAGTCCATGTAACAGCAAAATTCACTCTACAAGCCTAAGGAGAAAGAATTATTGGTCTGCTTAATAAGCTGCTGAGATGTCCAGAGGATGTGAAACCTCTCTAAGTTCAGGATTCCAGTTTAGAGTATTTCACACTTTACAATTCCCTGGCAGGCCAGCCTGTTTGCACAGACCCTGGCTTCTGGGATTCAGCATCTCACATTAGGCCATTTGGAATTTATTAAACACGTGTCCCACAGAACACAAGACTTCCTTCAGAGGAATAGGCAAATCACTTGTAAGTGTGCATTTACAAGATCAGAAGTCATGAAAACCATGCTCACTGCTTGTCACCTTATTTAGGGGAAATTGTGTAATCAACCTAGCACAGTTATCCTTTACCTAAAAGATCAAACTCATTGTTCCTGTATGTCACCGCACTTGGCTATTAATCACTCAGAGAAATATATAATTTTTGTTTAAATTAAGCTATACAAAGTGGGGTTAAGTCTGAATTCCAGTATCTTCTCTCTTCTTTCAGAGAAGCTGGAAAAGTCAGAGTTCCTCTAGTTTAATCCCCATCTTTTGGAGAAAAATAAAGAAAAAAAAACCCCAAAAAAAGAGATGAAAAAGAAAGACATTTGAGTGAAGGTTGCTATAAACTACTTATGTCCTCATCACAAGCTGTTAAAGGAGACAGGTAGCTAAGCCATTCAACACCCTTTCTTTCATCTGTTCCTCTGTTTTCCTCAAACAGTTTGGATCCCACATAGAATTTTTGCCACTGGCATTTTCTCCTTCTACCTTCTGCATTTCATCTCCTGTGCAATTCATGGCAACTCATGAAATGAAGCTAAGAGAAAAAGAGATTGAGGGTCACTTTATGACTAGACACGATGTTCTCCCTCTCCTCTCTCACGATGTCCAAACCCAGTAGACAGCACTTTTGGAAGACAATGTGAAAACATTGTCATCCCAGTGTGGTGCCTGGAAACACATAGAGCTCTTCGTACTCTGAGTACTGCTCATCCTAAAAGCCCCTCTGGATAGTGATCCAGTTCATTAAATGAAAAGTACTTAAATTCTGGAGAGACATGATCACATTTTCCCCTACTTGTCCTTCCAAAACCTCATATCATGTAATTGAAAGTTTTTAAAATAATTATGCCAGAAAGCCGACAACAGCTCAGATCCCCTCTCCCCACCATGACTTTACCTGGGCTTTACCTGCCGTGAATGATGTTATGCCATTTCTGGGACTGTTTCAGAATCTGCTACTTTGGGATATCTCTCCTGTGCATTAAATTGCATCTGGTTACACTCCAGAAATGCATCCTGCCAGGTCAAGGGTTTTTCTTCCCTGGGAATTAATTATGAAGTCTTCATCTCCAACATGTACGGCTACTTCTTATTTGCTGCCTACATGCTTTTCACTTTCCTGTTTTTAAATGGGTTGGAAATGCTAACAAAAGAGGTAATCTGCCTTTGTGGGTATTCCCATAATTAGCCACATGCACATCTGGATAGAGTTTCAATAGTCCACTGTTATTCAAACAATTTGTAATCACACAGACTGTGTAGTGAACCAGCAGACTGAAGCATATAGCTTTTCATTATTATGTGGTATACAGTACCCATAATACACAAATAAACTCAAAACCTGCAGCAGCAACAATGACACATTCTGTGTGGCCTTATTCACCAAACAGCTCTCTAAGAAGTCTTTATCGAAAAATGCAACACATCCACTAATTATTCGGGGCTGTAAGTGGGTAGGAAGTGTAGGAAAATCTTGTTGCATCTGTTCAACATTCTAAAAAGTCAAGTCCAACAGCATTTACGGGATTTAAAAAATAAAGTCTATAAAAACCAAGAGAGCTTAGTTATGTGGGTACACAGTACCACGTACCATGTAACAGTAGTCGATTTTACAGGATACATAACAATACACACCAGCATAGCCAAAGGCAGGATCAAGCCCTTAAAATTTTATATTGTGATTCGTGCTCAAAGATTTGTTTCAGTGTGGATGCCATGACTCATATTCTCCATTCCCCCAGTGCTTCATCCCCTCCTTCCCCACAACCTAAGCTAACTTTTTATTAAAATGCTCTGGATGCAGATTCGCTTGTTTAAGCCTGGTATTTCATCCTGCAACCTGTACTCACAGAGCTACTTACACAAGGACTGTGAGACTGGCCTGTCTGGAAATGTTTACTGCAGAAAGAAAAGATGTCTATTCCTGCTTCTTGGCTGAAGGAGCCTTTTCCTTTTAATGACAGACTGCCCAGATTTCCTCAGCACGGGACTGACTAGGAAACATCTCCCCTTGTTGGCCCCTACGCAGCTCTACAAGCATCCTATCTGAGCCCACACTGTATCACAGGACAGTGCTGAACCATTTCTAAGTGGTGTTTCAAAGGTTTCACAAGATGTCTCTGCTAGTTGTTGGCTACAAGACTATATATGAAAAATTTATTATCAGAAGAATATATAATTCACTTAATCAGTACTGAATCAAGGACATAATTTTTAATCTTTACATTCTTTTGCTTGTCCATCTGTGTAATACAGAATGATACAACAGTAACAGCAGGGTTACCTTTCTCCCCCAAAAAACTGCTTTGCATCCTCTGCAGCTTACCTGAACAACTCTAAACTCGGAAGAGCTTGAGAATGTTTATTTCTCCTAGAAGGAGTTTGGGTCCATCCTTGTTGTGCAGCCTCTTGGGGCTTTTGGTGACAAGACAAAAATAGAGATAGCACTGAGCTTTCCATCATGGCCTGCTGCTCTGGGATAAGGGATATTTCAGAGCATGCTAAGAAAAGCATTTCTCTCTCTGCACTTCTCCAAATTCTGTGAAATGCTTTTGGAATTATGTTAGGTACATCAAGGATTGTTAAACTGGGTTTTAATAATTGCTCACATTGTCTTATCAAAACTTGTGTATTTATGTGTTCCTTTTAAATAACAGTTCTTCAGTCACAAAAACTTATATTCACCAAAACCTGATGTGTGCACATGGCACACATTCTGGCAACACAAACCCACATGACAATTACCTGGGTGTTTTGACTAGCTCCTAGTGTCACAGATCTAGGTGGCATTGACAATAGATGTTTTCCAGCCAATCCCACACTTTTTTCAACCAAATACAAGCAAAGAATTTCTTCTTGTATGTGACAACACATTCTTATTTCTCAAAGGTATTGTACAGCTACATTAATGCATGAGAAATGTGTTGAGGTGATGAGTTGAAAAACACAATGAAGGTGCCAATCAAGACTTAGAATACTGACAAACACTGAAGAAATTCAAACCTCCATACAAAAGCTGAAGCTCAAGGCCTGTGTGAAATAAAATAAAAATTATGTGACATAACAAGCATTATCGTTGATTAAAAAATTACACGTTTTCTCATATGAAATCTGAGTTATTTAATTTTTCAAAAGTAAAGTTACAATAAGCAATAAAATCTCTTGCACAAACTGCAGAGTAAGTTAATTTTGAATATAACTAAACAATATATCAGTGAAGTATTCCTTTCAGCTTCCTGGAGACTTGTATATTGCCAATTTATAATTAGTTGCAGATTTTCAGTTACTTTCTAGCTAACAAAACAGTTTCATTTGCATTGTTTACTTGCCACTTAACTCAAATTGTACCCAAATTGGTTATTTTAAAATGTGACACAGATTTTCAGGGCCAAAGCAAATTCTATATATTTTAATGTAACAAGCATCTGTATTTCAGTCTTCAGTGATAAAAGTGTACAGGATTTGGCCACAACTCAATCAACTCCATCACAATCTCAAAATGCCTCCTGTGCAATTTGTCAAAAGCAGATTTCTTGGCAACAACACATAAAACTACAGCAACATATAATGAAGAACATAATCTCAGAAAATACGCAAAGTTTGTTTTGTGTACTAATTGAAACTGGGAAACCACTGTAGGCATATTTAAATTTAACAGAAGATCAAAGAAATTAACCATCAAAATATCATTATGCTACTGTGCTTAAATATAATCCACTGCACTGAGTCTCATTCTTGATAGCCCCACTCATCAGGAGCATAGCAAACTCAAGGTGCAGGGATTTGGGGGTAGAGTGACTACCTGGTGATGCTCAGTACCAGGCAGACCTCAGCTAACTCTGTTACATGATACTCTCTATGATAATGCACCCTGCTATGAGATTTAAGAACTAGCTGTCTGCAGCAATACCCTGTGCCAAGAGATTCCTGTTACCATGGGAGAGAAGTGTTCTCCACTCCCTCTCCTGCCACACAGACATTAAATGCAGGTGATTTCTGACTTCCAGAATAGCAAGTGCAAGTGTCTGACCAGCCTTTGTTGTAGTACTCATCCTGTAATTGATCATCCTTCTCCTCCCCATATAAAAAAGGCACAAGTCATAATTTTTTTCTCATCCAGAATGTCCCACTCAATATCTCTAATTGTTCTGAAAATGTGTCCATCTCTGCTAGATGTGGGGCTAGGACATCTCTTACTGGGGCTAGACAGTGTCTTGAAGATAAGGACACACCCAGCATGGAGCAGACTTTTCTATCTTTTTCTGCACCTGGAGGTGTCCTCATGGACCAGGGTGGAACAGACTGGTGTCACTTTCCTGATGAGTTATGACAGATTCAGGGCTTACAAGTTTGCTCTGAATGTATGCACATTTCTGTGACACATATTTTACCTTTTCTGTGAAAAATCTTATTCAAAATTTTATTATCTGAACGGGTCTAGGTTTGCAGAGCTGTTTTACAATTTCTCCTTCTCCTCCCCAGCCCTACCTGAGGCTAGAGCTGCCTTGGCCATCGAGTGCCTTGGTGCCAGCCCCAGCAGAGATCACAGCTCTACTGATTGCAGTAAATAGGCAGATATGCAGAGTTCAAAGGATGGACAAAACTTCCCTGGACATTTTAGACTGTAATTTTATTTTGTTCTTGGATTGGGGCTGATGTGTTTCGTGAATTACACTGGTTTAGATTAGACGGTACAGAGAGCAGGTCATGTGTTTTTCAGTGGAGAAGCATCTTTTGGGGAAGTGTTATTGCTATTGTTCCCTCTAATTTCCGGTTTCTTCTCCTTTTGAATGCAGCATGACAGCACTAGAGCAGTCTCTATAACACAGATACTTAATATTAACCTACAGTATTTCCTAGGGAATACTACTTAATCATATTCTATGCACAATAGCAATTTAATAAAATATATATGTTAAAAATAACGAAGTCTATCATTCCTAGCCCCACCCCTGAACAGCCATTATTGTCTCCTTCCAGCAGCAAGAAATGGGCATTTAATCTTACTTTCAACTTTCAGTCTTTAAATCAGTTTTAAATCCATGACAAGACTTTACATCCTACCCTATTGTTAGCAAGATTCCTTAATTGCCTCCTTTAAAAGACTTTATCCAACCCTTTTGAAAGTTTAAATAAATTATATCCACTGGTTCTCCTTTATCCATTATTTGTTAACTATTTCAAAGAAACCTGAGAGGCTATAGAAATCGTGCTGATTTGCCCCCATCATATTATCCTCATCTAGGTCCTTTATAACTTGATCTTTAATCATTCCCTCAACCATATTTCTTTACAATGAGGTGCCTCCCAGGTTTATAATTTCAGGGATCGCCCATAACACCTTTTAAAAGGAGGGCAACAATGTTGATCACCCTCTGATAAAACTTTTTTTTTTAAATAATGTGCTGTTGCCATTTGTCGGTTGCTCTGTTACCAGCCATGGTTGTCTCCATTTATGGCCTCTAGGCTTGATTACTGCATCTAGATATATTTAAAGACAAATTTGGCAAATCTGAAAAATCTGCAACTGGTACAGCCCGCCTAAGCAGCCCCAGTTGTGTGAGTACATCCAGGACATCCCCATGGAACATCCCCATGGAATATTCCCAAGGGGCACCCCCATGGCCCTCTACTTTCACCACTGGCTCTCTATGGAGCTGAACACAGGCAATGTCTCCATCCTGGCATTCAATGGACCCACACTTCCACTGAATGAGACAATCTCCTGTCACACTGAACCTCACCCTTCCCCAAGGATCTGCTGTAGGATCAGCAACAAGGGTGAGCCTTGCAAAATTCAAAAGACAGCTGTCTCAGAGGCTGGTGCAAGAGTAAAACTAACTTTTGCAAGAGACAAAAGTAACAGTGATACTGTATCACGTTCCCAAACAACAGCCAAATCTTTTTCTTTTAGTTTAATTATTAATAAAAATAGGCATATCCAGACCTTTGTCAGAGAATCAGTGGGGCAGCTAAATAAGGAAGCAAGACATGTATTTTCTTAAATTTTACAATGCATAAGGCACACAGATGCTATTTTGACATGAGACTGAAACCTAAAAACCTAGAGAGCTATTCCCCTTGAGTTTCTTTCAAACTTGTATCATTGCCATACAGATCCAATTATCTATTACAAATTAATTCTTCTAGTCCTTCCAGCACATTTTTTATCCCTTTGTCTCTGTCAAAACGCTGCTGTCACTACTTGCAAAGAAAACCAATGGAGGAGGTATTTCCCCATTGCCTAGTGATGCAAACAAATAATCTAGCTTTTCTACACTCTCCTGCTCATCAAGCTGAACTGGGTTTGACAACTGGAATGTATTAATTAAACCCTTGCACATTTAAGGGGAAAAGAGTCACTCTGCCAAATAAAATGGGACAATAATGAGGACAGCATTGGAGCATCTCTACTGAAAGCTTGCCACATTTCTAGACATGTATTCATTCACTCACTCATCCTTCCCCCTCCCCCAGGATCTCCAGCTTGGTATGAAGTTCAGAAACAAGGATAACAGCAAGCAGCAGACCAGATAAGCGGGCACAGTGAGTATTTTTTGATTTCCCTTATTAATGACACAAAGAATTGGCTCTTTTTAAAAGGATTGTGCATTATTTCCTCCCACTATTCTCATGAAGCAAAAGCATAGCACTAAGGAAGGGGTCCATGCAGTACTATGCAAACACACAGACTCAAGGCATTTACCATCACATTTGGGATCTCAACCACCCTCTTTGGGTTTTACAAACTACTTCCACTATGGAGTGCCCCCTGCTTTGGGAGAACAGGATGCAGCTGGGGAAAACACTGCTTGAAGGCCCAGTATCTACAACAAATGGGCCTTGGGGCTGCCAGGAGGAGAAAGAATACCCCAAACTCCCTTTCCTCATTCAGGACTATGGGTCAGGACAGTTTGCAGCTGCAATCCAGGCAAGCCCAGCTGCAGATGGTCACCAGGAAAGATTTGTGCTGTTGTCTGGTGGCCATAAAGCAAAAGCCCTGTCACCACATCCTCTAAAAGCACTGCATGGCAGCGTTTTCCAAGGATAGCCTGGAAGGGAAAGCAAGGCACCAAACACTTGGAAACAACTAATTGCTTGAGAGAGAGTGTAAACTTATTAAGTAGGCCACACAGATCACATCTTTACCACCAACACGTTGAACCATTTACAAAAAAGTTTTGTAATTCTGCATAATTAAGTCTTTTAATAATGTAGATTTGAAGACTACAGAGCCACTGCACTTAAGGTTGATGCTGTTTTAATTACATGGAAAAGACATAATTTGGGAAGAAGCCTTGCAGTTTATTACATTTACTTCTGTCAAATAATTTATAATTGTGTGCCAAGGTGCCTGAGAAAAGTATTGTGGGTTTTTTGCTGTTTTTAAACATCTTATGCCACTCGAAAAGGATTACTTCCTTTGTAAGTTGCTGCTTCAACTGAAAGGTAGCAATTAATTAAGCCATTTACATAAAACTGTCTTGGATCAGCTACCTACAAAGATGAAGGCTGAAATCTACCTTCTAATTGAACAAATAAAGTTATAAAAATAAATATACGTTGGTAATTATCTGTAATAATACAAATTAGGAAATTTAGTTGATAAATAAATATGTCAGAAATTAAGACTAAATTCTTATCATCCAAATTAAATAGGAAAGTCTATAAAAAATTTCTTCTAATTTATCTTTCATTTATTGTCATTTTGCACACCTTTGTATCATTTGATGTCTTGCCATATCACATGATGCAAATGGAGAGGAGGTGGAAAGTGTCTCTGTTTCAAGAGATGTGCATATTCTGATCAGGGTTTTGGGGTTTTTTTATGTTTGTTTGTTTGGATATGGACAGGACAGAAAGAAAAAAATCTCTGTTTTTCTCAAACTGTCATTATACACAGCAGGAGATAATAAATTACATAATTTAGCAAAATAACCTGAGGTACTTCAACACCCACAATCAAAAGTAAACTGTTCATTTATCTAACTATATACAATTGATTTGAGTTCACAGTGTACTTATATATCAAGTAATATAAAATAGGTGTGTCTTATTGCAATAGTTTTAACTTCAGAAACACAGCTTAGAGCAAAATCATAGTCTCACTAGCATTTAACTACAGTCTATATTTTTCCTTCTATACTTTAAAGAGGAAATTGTACAAAAACATCTTATGCCAGTGGTGAAAGAGATCTACACCAGAGATTTGCATTGCTGCAGCTACAGCAGCACAGACAGACGGACCCCGTGCAAAGCAATTTTTACATCCAACCTCCAGCACAGAAGGTGGTTTCTCATCCTCCACCTGTGTGGTGGTTCAGCTGATTAATGGTCTCACTGTGACAGCTGTTACACATGCAAAACTTGCACTGAAGCGAGATGTGGGGGTTTTTTGTCTGCATAATGACTCGAGGACACAATTCTGAGCCATATCACATGTTCTGAGCCAGGTATCTTCCTCTCCTAATTACAGCATTCTTTGCTAATGGATGGGATACATTTTCTTCCGATATATCTCATCCAAATGTTCTTCCCACACATAAATCAAACTTATACTACTAAAAACTTAATCTGGAGAGATTTCATATTAAAGCTTGCTCAGTCTGTCTCCAGGCAGCGATTGAGAACCTTGGAAGCAGCTGAGATTGTGCATTACACATGTTGTGCCTGCACTCACCAAACCAGATCTCTAAGATGTATGAAAATATTTATGTACACAACTTGGAGTACTCACTGGGAGTATGCATCTGCATAACAATGAGCACAATGTTAAGTGCTCACAAGACCAGAGCTCAAATCCACAAGAGATTTCACTCTGCAAACATCCCAATCTCATTTTTTACTACTGACCAGTAATGGGACATGCAGTCAGGAGCTTCTACATCTGGAAACATCTGTGCAAGTAACTCTTCAGAGCAGAGGACAGCACTATTTCTAGGTTTATGCAGAGCATCCAGACTGTGGGCTACCCTTTGAAAATCAAAACAAATAAATATCTGACAAATAACAATTCAATACGTCTGCTGTGTGATCCTTGACTGTTGTACCTCAAAACTTTATAACATTTTCTAAAATTATTCTAACTGAATTACTGAACTAAACAAAACTGTGTTTTTACTTTAACTATACAGCAAACTTGTTCCCCGTTCCACCACTTCCAGCTCCACAGCTGAGGTGCTGAGCACCTGTGGTAATGATTCCTTCAGCTCCAGTCTGCCACACAAGGTAACTCTGACAGGCATTTACTGAGGCATTTTAGAAACTAATAGAGCATCTCTGGCCCTGTTTTTGTACTTGCTTCAAGGAAACATTTCAAAATAGGATATAACAATGGAGAGAACTGCATATCTAACATAATAAGCAAAAATTGAACACCTTTAAAGATACACTTTTGCACAAGTTTTCACACATGTGAACCAAAGCATAAATACAAAGATATAAGTGCACTACAGAAAATACTGTTCATGAATGGATGTTATGTAAGAGAACATGTCACTTTTTGAGGTAATCTTTACTACTAGTCTGAAATCATTAGTCAAATAGGATGCAAAAATCTAAAACAATCCAAGAAAAAAAAACCCCTGTTTTCTACTTCTCTTTCAGTGTTTCAAATAATTCCTTTGCCTTTTATAATTTCTACAAAATTGGGAAAAAGTATCACTCAGCTAAGTTTACTGATCCTTGATTTAATAAATACAATGTAGATTCCCTGCCTCAATGACAGTGAGCTACCACCTGACAGTAAGCAACACTTCCATCTGAAGTCCAGCACATAAGGTAGCACATGATAATGCAGCCATTGCAATGAGAACCCTTTGTGCATTGTGCATGGTCATTTCATAACAGAGGAAATAAAAGATAAATACTTCTCACCACATTACAAATAACAGAACACATATAATCCTCCCACACTTCTCCATCCACCCTGTATCAGTCACTAGTGTTAAGATGATTAATAAAACTTAGTTTGCTCAATAATAATCTGCTTTTGCTTTCACCAGGAAGCTCATCTTTCCTCCTTTGCCTATGGCCCTTTTATTGTTCTCTGCCTCTGGTTCCAGAAAATGGTACAGCTTTGCAAAATGCTTAGAGATGTTTCATCTATGGAAGGTGCCATGGTGAATAAACTTCTACATTGCCTCACTCTACATGTGTCAAAAGTGAAGCTTCTTCTGCCACTTATGACAAGTGTCTTCTAGGAGAGACAAGCCTAGCCTGAGGAGTTATTCAAAGGGTAAATGCTGTGTTTAAAAAAAGGGTCTACCCTTGGCAGGAAATCTGATATGTTCACCTTTGCAGGAATATAATAACTTCTAATATCAAGATTGATTTGAACCAGAGAAAATAGTCTACCACAGTTGATTTTTTACAGCTGAGGTTTTAAGTTTACACCAAAATGTTAAATCCCTGCTGCACATCTCTAAGGCTGCATCTCCCGAGTGGTTCATTTCTCTGAGGTCCTCCTAGAAACTGGCCATAGGTAAACAATTCTGTTTTAAGGAAATTTTTATTTTTGTAGCTCCTGGACCATTATCTAGATGTATCTACTGAATTACAGGAAGGATATTGTCTTATGAAAGATCATTACCTCTGAATTGCTCATCCTATTGCTGTTGATTTCTGTGATGCAACAACCTTTGGCAAATATACTTGAAACTATGTCACACTTGTCTCCTTCTGAGGAGGTAATGCCAGTGGAAGTCTGGTATCTGGAAGTTTTCTTTCGTACTCATGGAACAGGTAGACAGGAGTTAAAAACTATTGCCTATTCTCTTTACATAAAAATGAGTTTGAGAAATCAATTCTGGAAATTATAATTCAGTTTCTACTTCTACTTTGCCCCAGATGACTTAGACATTACCTCATTGACAAGGATCAGAAAGAAACCACTGTTTCAACTTGCCAAGCCTGTGGCTAGAAGTGACATTCTGAGTCTGATCTTAAGTAATAATCCCTAAGCAAAAGGCTATATAACTAATTACTAATCCCTTGAGCTGTCTGGGCTATAGATGGCACCATCATACACTATTTATTTATTTGGATGAAATTCTGTGTCAAAATATTTCAGCAGGGCTACAGTGACCTGGCAAGATACTATAGGGATGGATGACTTAGATATGCCACATATCAGAAGATATTCTTAGCAAGTGTATGACTCTCAGAATGTTAAAACATACGAAGCTAGTTATCAAAAAGCAAAACATATCATAGATTTTCTTTCTGATTTTTTTAAGCTTAAGAACAGCATATAAAGAAACAATATTGCAGAGTCTTAATTTTTTATCAGCTACCTCTATTCCTAATTATTCCTATATTTTATCCTCTGCAGATGCCAAAGATAAAATAGAAACATAATTAAACGAAAAGCAAGGAGGAGATGTCCTGAACCTAAATGTGTCTAAGATAACCTAGTTTTTGGAATCTAAACAAATGCCTGTTTAAACATTTCTTCTGCAGTATTCCTCACTTAGTTGCATTGGTGTCAGGGATTCAATTTTGCAATTTTCACCTGGAAATGAAGATGCTTCTAAGACCTCAAGAGCTTTGCTTCCTTAAAATGTACAATCATTTCTCACTAGCTGACACTAGCTGTTGACCTGTGTGATTTGTTATCTTCAGCATAAAGTACACAAAAAGCTTTAGAAATTCCACATACAGGACCATCTGGTTAGTGTTACCCCATTTATTCCACTCTTTTTCCATTAAAAGTTTGAACCAGAAGTACACTAAACACTAATAATAAGTAGAATGTTCAACAAATGCTAATGACTGACTATAACTTATCACATTCTTCATTCTAAATACCTCATGGAAGAAATCCATTTGTTTTCAGAAATCTTCACCATTAGAGAATTTTCTCACTGGCCCGAGGAACTGATATTTGTTCCTTTTTATAATACTTGCCAGTTATGTGTGTGCAGGATGCAATCACCAGGAGCTGAAATGGTGTACATTTTACTTCTTACAGATGTTTAAGTTCTGGGACAGGACTGTATCTACTGCTTCATGTGTTAAACAGGAAAGGCTTGTGCTGGCTTTTGAATCCATGGCAAACAATATTCTGTGCCCAGATGCACAGAATCCTTCTCTAAAGTTCACACCTGGCAATGCGTGTAAATCCATTTTATTATCCTTCAAAGATTTTCCAAGCCTGCATCAGCTTGAAAACCAATTGTTTTTATATGATAAACCAGGAGGGAAATGGGCACACACTCATCCTGTTCTAGAAAAGGCAACAGCTCCATACTTATTGTGCTCTCCTGTGATCTGATAGATCCAAGATCCTGTTTCCAGTTCAGACTGAATGCTCACATTTCACACATGAGCTTAAGCTTCTGTCTACTGACCCTTCCAGGGAAGGTGTCTCTGTTTCTCCTGTTGTAATCATTCATTTCCAAATTATAGTTACTCATTGAAGCAGGCATTTTGATCCTCCCCCAGAGCTCCTCCAGACACAGCCACATGACCATTTGGATGGATGAGAAAAGGGCAATAGATGCGAGGTCTGTATATATCTCTTTCACTCTCCTTTTGACCAGAAACTCTTTGTCAAATGTAGCAAAAAAGTGAAAAATGGCAGTTTTGTAGATAGGTTTTTTTGGGGGGATGGACTTTTTTTTAATCTAAAAATCTCTCCTTATCCTCGCTGAAGTGTTACCACTCTCATCTGTACATGTACCCACATATCAGAAAGCACCCACAGTACCCAGGACTTTCTGAAAATGAGAATTGAATATTGGGCAGGCCATCTCTCAAATCCAGTGCTCTCACCAGACCAAAAGCCAGAACAAATCCCAGCCATGGTGTGGGGAAATGGATGTGTTCCAACTCAGTGTTTTATTCCAGCAGTTGGAAATTGTTCCTCAAGCTCTCAAGCTCCCCTCAAACTCTCCCTTCCAGGCTGAAAAGAGTAACAGAGGCCCTTGTTGGGAAGTGAAGCTGCTTGGCACACCAGGCAACACCTGGAGTAGGAGAGACATTGCCGTATTGAGGGCCTGGTTACCCTCCATTGCACTGACAGGATTCCAGGGACTGAGCCAAAGATGGGCCTGGAGCTCTTGTGCAGCCTCGTCACATTGAATAAAACATGTTTGAGATTGACTCCCTTGCATTTATGTGCATTACAGAAATGTATATAACATGCACTCAGGGAGAAATATATCTAGGAGCACACCCACGTCCAACATGTCAGTGAACATTTTATAAACAATTTTCATATTTACAACAAAACCAAGTGTTGGATTCTTGAACCAACAGTAACCCCTTAACGAGTCTTTATGTGTAGCAAGAGCAAAGTAGGAACAGGCTTGGGACACTGTTAAGGAAACTGAATCTTTCACATCATTTCAGGTTCATCCTATCAAACACCATTATAAATTAAAGAGCTACAATGAATTTTGTCATGGGTGGGGGTTTGGTTTGAAGCAACAATACTACATTTGATTCAAGAATAATCAATTGCGGCCTATAATACCAGTGTGCCAGCTTTTTCAAATTAACTGACCATGGCTAGCAAACAGCTATTAACATAGTGACTGTGTGGGGATACAAAGATATGCAGTGTCTGTGCTGCTGAACCACAAAGTATTTTTAAAAGAAGAAAAAATTAAAGAGGATGACCTCCCCCTCTCCAACTGGCCACTAAGACAATGAACTTATTCAATCTTTACAGTCTTTTGTGCTTCTTTATAGGAATATTCCACCAATTTCCAAAATTATAGCTGGTGGCTGGTTTAATATGATTTTTGTGTTAAAATAATGACAGTGTTCACAACAGGGCTAAGCGTTCTATTAAATCAGTGATTAGTGCACCCTTGTATATATGCCACATGTCAAAACCATCATACATCTTTGTAATTGATTATAAAATCCTCTGTAAGTATGTATAGTAATAAGGCCACCCTGATGTTAAAACATCCAGACACAGTTTACTACTCACTGCTAAATTCATCCATTCAGGGGGATTGACACCAACCTTTTCTATTTTCTCTCCCTAACAAACTGCAGATGTGTCTTCTGTGCAGGAGACAAAAACAAAAGACTTGAAGGATGACCTTCAGCACAGCAATTTGGCCGTAAGCTGGCAATGGCTGCAGGAGCCCAAGAAAGATGGATGCACCAGTGACACGTCCCCAGCACAGGACAGGACAGAGTTATGCTCCTGCTGCACCAACAGGCCAGTCCAGATCATCTGTTCCAGCCTCTCCATCCACAACAGATGGTTCACATAAGAATACAGTATAACTCGGTTGGGGTTTTTTCCCAGATTTTGAGGAATATGGTTGCCTAAGGACAGATCTGTGCTTTGCTATAAGACTGCCTGGTAGTAAACACCCTTTTAAAAAATATAGCAATATTTTTCAGAAGAAAGTAATGAAAACTACACAGCTGAGGACATAACAAATCCAGTGTTTTTAACAGACTGAGAAATCTGTTAGGCTGAATTTTAAATAAATATGATAAATCAATAAAGCAAGGATTCTTGTGCCATTTTTGTACTGATTAAAAAAAAACAACCCAAAACACAAATGAAGAGACCAGTGACCATTTTTTTTTCTCCCTAGCAGAAAAGTATATTTTGTCCTATTTCCTTATAATAAAGAACAAGAAAATTCTTGGGTCTCAGGCAATATAACTGTTCACCTCAAAGGCAGATGCCAGGCTTAGAAAATTTCTAGTGATAATTCCTGAATTTCAGAAAGCAATTGTGAGAAGCTGGTTATGATGGGGATGCATACAAAGCCATCTTTACAATGCACCTCTTCCTTCTGCTTATTGAAAGAGCAGCTTTGGAAAAGCGTGAAGAATTTTGACCATTGTTACTCTTCTTTGCTATGGTTTCCCTTTTTCTGTTATATAAACATAATCTACTTGATTTTTCTTTCAAAGCATTCTCAGCCTAATCCCCTCCCAACCTATTCTCATTCATTTATTCCAGAGGGGAGAGCTCCCACCTCCAGTCAGCCCCTGACAGTAGGCTCCATCACCCATTTGTTACCTTTTCAAGCAAGGATCTTTGTGCTTTCTCCCCTGCTGCCCCCATGCTTGGGTAGAGCTCCTTGTTCATGTCCACAAAGCTGCCTCGTTATCCTCCTTCAAATCCCCTCTCAAACCTCCTCTTAACTCTGCTGCCAGAAAAAAAGCTTGACAATGGCTGTGCTGCTGCAATATTGAGCCCACTACCTATGAAGCTGACCTTCTTATTCACTCCTCATGCTTCCCCATCTGCTTGTACCCACCTGTTGTCTCCTGTCATTGGGTTTAAAATTTATCAGAGGAGAAAGGGCTAAATCAGCTTGAATTACTCTGCCTTTGCTGAGAATGCATATTCTTGTCAGCTGACATGAGGCAACTTGTTACCCTGAGAAAACATCTTTATATGCCTCAGCCATCTGGATGTAAATTCTCTGGAGGGGGCAACTCTGCTCTGTGTTTGAATGCTGCCCAAGGGTCCTGATCCTGGCTACTTCATAGCACAAAAACACTGCTGGATCTACAGCAAGGATTATGTTTGCTCTTCTAGGCACCCAGTTGTGTGTGTTACCACAGCTTGGGAGCCTGAGTACACGGACAGAAGACAGAAAGTTTACTAAACAGTGGAATGAAATATGGGTCAGCCTCTCAGAGTATTGGACATATGGCCCCTATTTAAATATGACTAATACACAGGCCAAATTCTACTAAACATTTAAGAACTTGGGTGATAGATATATACAGCTACAACCTACCTGGTAACCCATCCATGAACGCAGTTACCACGAGCAGGGGGTTAAAACAGCTTTATTTCAATAGCAACATCATCTATCTCTACAAGGCTGCTCCACTGCCTCCTCTCCACCCTGTTGGACAAATAATAGAGCAGCATCATTCAGTCTCAACAGCCTCACAGGCAGGATTAAAACTTTTACCTTCTGTGAAATTATCTTTTTTTAAAAGCTAGGTGTTATTTTCCAGATGAAGTGGTTTTTGAGCGATGCTAACAGAAGTGGGTTGGTGCTGTATGGGGCAAAGAAGA
This sequence comes from Camarhynchus parvulus, assembly GCF_901933205.1. Lineage (NCBI taxonomy): Eukaryota > Metazoa > Chordata > Aves > Passeriformes > Thraupidae > Camarhynchus > Camarhynchus parvulus. The sequence continues at coordinate 26,564,550 of NC_044576.1, read as the reverse complement.
AGACTTCCCTGAGTAGTCTAATCAAGCCTCTGAGTCATTCAAAGTATAGGAAAACATCTTTGATTAAACCAATCAATGCAATTTTCAATCTGTCATTTAGTTAAGAAAATAAATTAGTATTTTTACTCTAGAAATAAATATGCAGCATTCAAAAGAAAAAATCCCAGCCTTTAACTTTGTGCTTGCTTATTGTCTGAGGGCGAGGTTTGAATTTGCCCTTGCCTAGAAATCCCATCTAGGAAAGTATGGGATTGGTTTCTTCCTTTTTTAAAAAAAAAACAACTTTTACAAGTGGAAAAAAATCCCACAGAGGCTGCAGGGTAATGTTTTTCATTAACCGGAACACACATTTTCAGAAGTAAATCTGCATGCTTTTTTTCTCGCAATAATTAACAAATTATTGTATAGCATTTTTTAAAAATTACTCCCCAGATAATGACTTTTCTGTTAGTTTACACCAATGAATACTGCCAACCTGTTTGTTTTTAGGAACAAAGCAAGAAGTCCAAAGCCCATTGCTGCAAGCCATATTTCCAATCCCTATCTTCTGCATAGTTTTGAACTATAAAAAAGAAAATCTTTTTCTAAAACTTAATATAGAAAAATGAGCATGACCAAAACAGTTTCAAACCCCAATCTTCAAATGAAAGTGCAAAATGAATTTGAAACTGCAAATGAAGTAACATTTGTTTTAGTAAACAGCAATTTGTACAGATAAGGTTATTTACACAAGAGCTCAACACATTTTTTCCATCTGCATTGCTTGACAAGATGGATCCAAAATTCAAGAAAGTTAAAACTGAATAAACAAGGGTATCCGTATATTTAAAAATCCATTTCTTTTACTACTTCACCTAATACAAAATCAGCCCTATGCAACTGCCATTTTAAGGAAGTCTTACAAAGTTTGAATGAGCAAGTGTACTTCATTACAAAAGATAAAAGTTTCTTCTTCCCTACAGTGAAAACTGGTAATTTCAGAGGCTGTGGCTTATAATTATTCTCTGCTGAAAGGATTTTAAAAGGTCCATATTGAAAACAGTGACCCCCAGCTTCGCCTCAGGATGAATGGAGGTAGAAATTCTCATTTTGCCAGAATGCTGGTTGATAACTGTTAAGCAAAACATGCATTTCTTCATTACAGTGTGGTCTGCAGGTTCATTTAAATAACAATATCATCCAGCATAAAAGTCACAAAAGAATTATCTTGCAATTTCAATGTGTTGAAATGTATTATTAGTGCTAACAATGGACACCTTGAGTAAATAAATGAATGTCTGTTATTGGCAGCATTACTTCCGACTATTTAGCTTTATGGAATATCAAACTTTATAATTCAACACCTTGGTCAAGAGTGTTTGCTTGTGTAACTTTTGAACTAGAATTGACATTTTTTAATGTCTCTCCAATTTGCTCTTCCTTTTCCCACTGTTACCAAGAAAGTAAAATAAAATGCATTGCCCAAGCATGGGAAGCACTATTGTGTCCTTTTGTGAGGTATTTAAAGAGCCACCTTCACACTGTCATTATTTTTCATGACAAAAACCCCCTAAATATGGAGATTAGATTTTTTCGAAAGGTATCAATTTATAAATGATATAAACAGTATACAAAACCCATCAACAGTCTTTTCTGACCTGCAAAACCCACAGATCTCACAGAGAAAAAATTAACATTTTAGAATATTATTATTATAGGAAATAATCTCTATATCCCACCCTATTCATTTCCATTAAGATAGAAATCACAGCACAAGAGGTGCACATGATGTCTTAAGTTTTATCCATTATATTTTGCAGATTCTCTACTGCCTTAGTGTGTAAATGTGAACTTCATATAAAGTGTTAGCAAATTCTTTTCACAGTTTAGTTAAACAAAACAATCCTTTTCCAGCCTGAGAACCAAGGACACTGTTGCATCTTTGGGCCCAAAAAGTATAAACAAGGGCAAATTGAGGAGAGCAATCTGGAGGATGGGACTTCATAACCCAAAGCTGTAATTAGACAATTAACCCCAACATGTAAATTGACCAAAACTTAAAAAAGAGTGAAAACTCGCAACTGGTCATCCATCTTAAGTCCATCTTAAGTAGAGCCACAGCCAGGCTCTTGTACTACCCAGGATGTATCCTTTAAAGGCCTTTTAATAAATACTTTATTCCTCTGACTCTGTCCACCCTCTGTTCCAAGAAGCCTCTCTAGACTTCACACAGTTTCTGAGATGGATTTCATGTCCAAACCCATGCAATGATGGCAACTGCTCTCTAAGAAAACATTCCCCAAGCAAGCCTTCAAACAGCTCCAGGAGGAGGAGGAGCTGTGCTGGCTACCAGAGATCACCCCACACCAGACCTTGTGGGGTACCCCGACCCCTGATGGAGTTTTCAGGGTGGAAATTCAGACTGGTGCCCTCACCCCCATGCACACAGGGCTCATCCACACTCCAGACTTTCCCCTCCTCCCCACTGTCAGTGATCCACGTGGTGCCAGAGAGGACAAGATGGTAACATACACCACAGCTATTTTCCTTGGGGTACATCTGCCAATATCCTACACCTACTGAGCCTCTTAGCCATTTCTTCACATCCAAGATATCCACTAAAGAGGATACTCAAAAAAATAAATCACATTACAAGAAAATGGCAGATTCAGTTGAGCCTTAAGAAAGAAAAATCTTTTCCCAAAAGACAATGAATACAACCAAGGTGTGCAGCATGACTTGTGCAAAGATATTTATACCATTATCAAAAAGATTGAGAAATGAATGGAGACTGCTGGGATATGCTGAACCAGGCAGCAGCTTTAAAACATGGATGTAGTAAAATGTTCCCTTCTTATACAACCTTAGAAAGGATGCAGTTTGTAATTCAGGAAGACAAAATTTACTTATTTTCACAGATCTGCAGGTAAAGAGAAGTGCAGTTCTGTCTAACATTAGCTACATTGCCTTCATGGCCATATGTAGCCTGGCACAACATCAACCTCAAATGATTGTAGAGTTTGTAATGACTGACAAGGCAGAAGTCAGCCTTGTAATTCAGGTAGAATATTCCGATATGAGAAATGCAGGTTCACTTCTGAAATGTTATAACACATTCCCTGCACCACCTTTGGTAGGTTACAGTCTGTGCATCTGCAGCACATGGCAAAGATAACACTACTCCCTTCTCCCGTTCTTTGTCTTGACAACCAAGATTATTAACTCATCAGCACAGAGAATTTCTCTTAATTTGTGTTTATACAGTAATTTGTACAACATGGCCCCAAATTCAGATGGAGACTCTATGCACCACTATACTTCTAAATAAAGCCTGGCTTGATTTCTTCAAGTCTACAGAGCCAAATTACAGCAATTCATTTCAACAAATTGAAGAAGGGCTTGTATATGGGAAGACAGAAAGGGACTGAACATGTGGTTAGCAAGGGGGAGTTTCTTGTGCTGTTAATCCAATTCCAGGGTGACTGCTGGGAATCTTCTTTACTCAGTAAAGCCCTTAATTATGAAGAGAGTCTATACAGAACTGCTGAGGACAAAAACAATGAACAAGTGTCATGGTTAAACTATCTCTTCTTTTATAACTGGTTCATTTCAAATGTCTAACAGAGAAGTCTGCAAACTCAGAACCCCTGGATCAGAAGCACTATATTGTTTTTATGCCATAGGTCAGTGCATCAGCATCCTGTAGCAAAAAGAGCATTACACAAGTGCTGAAAGGAGCAAATATCAATGAATAGTAGGAGCCTGTGACGTCTCCAACATGTGATACTACAAACTCAAAAAGCAATTTGGCACTTCCAAATGCTGGCACCAAATACGGCAGTGTAATGTGTTTCTACAGTTCTCACTCTATACATGTGTGATCTCACCCTCAGGTCTATAGCCAAATACAAGAAAAAAAATAAGGGGGAGCTGCAAAAACATGTGAGAAAGAAACATTAAATAGTAGTTCGCCAACCCCCACTGCTATGTGGCACAGAGACAATGTTAGCAATGGAAATCCTGTTGCAGGCAGACAAATACTCAAAGAGAAGAAGAATCCAAGCAGCAACAGACCCTCAAATCTCAAGAAGATCCTACAGCCAGATTTACAGCCTGGTTTAGGTCCCCTGCACAGACAGGTCTAATCAGGCATGCCATCCTTTTTCTTGTTTCTCTAAGTGTATAAAAGGTTGATTGCTCCTAATGTCAGCATATTTTTGCTCTAATGTGCAAACTGCCAGGCAGTCCCACACTAGAGATCGATATCACCCAAACACTGCAAGGGGTTCTGATAAAGTATTATCTGAGTGCTCTGACCAGTTATTAATGGGAGCTTTCTCTGTTATTACAGCCATCATGTCAAAACTCGAGCCAAAGGAATTTACCCAGGCTCTGTCCAAGGAATACGACACAGGAATGTAATACACATATGGCAAAGATTTAATGTATGTGATGACTGCTAGGCAAATGATGTTTTTATTGTTCAAGAAACAATGGCATATTCAAATCTGGTATAAGTAAGGAGTGAATAATGATGTTAGATCATTGCACCACCAGGGACACACAAAAGCAAAATTTGTTGCAAAATTTGTCTCTCTGTGAATAGAGTAAAATGATACTGAGGACGGGCAGACCATCAGGAATCAAATTGCTTTCAGGAAGAAGGGGGGCTGGCATTTTTTTATTGCCAGTAATTTTCTAATGAACTGTTGACAATCACAGATGTTCTCACACCTCAGACAGCTGGGGTTCTCAAAAATTCACCATGTGGCCAAGTGTCAAATTTTAACTGGCTTTTACCTGCCTTTGTGGTTCTGACTACTCAGAGTATGCCAGTGGTTTACATTTTTGCTGTTTAGATAGTCACTTGCTAAATGCAATAGTTTCCACTTGCCTTTGCCCTGTCGTGTAGGTAAACACTGCAGCTTAAAACCAAGAGTAAACCATGCATGGACCAGCAAAATGAAAGGCAACTTGTAAATAGTGACCACAAAGCAATATGAATTTCCTACTTGGAAAAAAAAAAACCACCATTTTTCACTTAGCTTTTAGTAGCATCATAAAAATGTACAAATGTACAAAATCACCAATTTTCCAACCCTTCTTTGGTCACAAAAAAAAAAGCAGCAAATTAAAAATGGGTTTGTAACCAATTCCTAAGCCATGAAATTTTCACAACAGCAGTGATGCAAGTTTTAAGGTTAAAACCCAAACATTGAGAATTAAAAACACAGGACCTGCTATCAGACAAACACAATCACCCATTTCTCCAAATTATAGGGTTCCTCTGGACTTTGTGATTGCAAACAAGAACTTTTAGAAAGCTACTAGAATGCTATCGAAAAGTATCTTTATAGTCACTGCTGTGGTTTGATTTCCTGAGACAAACTAGAGTAAATTCAGAATTGCCCTGGATTACAGAAGAGGCCACTCTACAGAAGTCCAAGAAACCCATTGGAGACTGTTACTTTTATCTAGCTACATCCTCTAAAATTCAGGAGTGGAATATCTGCCCTCCACAACTTGAGGGTCTCAAAACATCTCAGTTATTTTCCCATGACAGGCCATTCCATCTGATTTAACAGAAAACAAAACTGAACTTTTACATAGGGCTTCTTAGAGGCTGCTTTTTATGAGAACTATCCCAATATGAAACAGTTTTCTTTAACAAACACTGTTCTTGTTAGCTTCTGCTAAAACAATAGGCATGAAGCGGTACCTTTTGAATCTTCTCTCTCAGATAAGGTATTTCTGAACTTGATAACATCACCTGAAACATTCTGCCTTTTTATGACCTAGAAAAATGGCTGGTATTCTAAAAATGTGTCTATTTTTAAATTATATGTATTTGATAGCTTGACTTGTTTTTAATCATCTCATACAGAAGTGATATGCTACTAATGACAACTGAAGTACCCAAAGATACCTTTCATTTACAGATTTCAAATTAAATATCTCCCAATACTGTGAGAAATGTCACCTTCACTTCAAAAACCAGGGAAAAAAAAGTAGCAGAAACCACTTTTCATACAGTGGAGAGAAAGAGAATGAAGTCCAGCCAGATTACATATTCCAGTTTGGTGTTTCATTGCTACATGGCACAATCCCGTTTTCTGTTGGCCATTAATGGTACTTAAAGTAAAATAAAGAAACTAACTATGATTGGAACTTTAGAACAGGGGTTTGCACATGTCACAATCCTGGTAACAACAATTCTGATGATTTCCACTATGCATTACAAGTGCATATTACTTTTAATCTTGCAGATTAAGCTACAATAGATTGCCAGACTGTGCCCAGTGTGCTCCTCCCACACCAGGACCAAAAGGCATGGGGGCTCTTGGCCCTGGGCCACCATTGGGATACAAGATCTCCCTCAGTGCTCCCCAGCGCTCAGAACTCCCAGCTGATCAGCAGTTTATGATGCTTCACTCTTCAGGGCCATGGGAAGACCTAAAATAAGTACATCCACATTTTTGTGTTTGATTTGCACTACCACTGTGAATACACAAGAAATGTATGGGAACAGAATGGGGACAGCCTTCAGCATGTCAATGATGCTCTGTGCTGTGCTGCTCCCCAGGCTTAGACTGGATTTCTCCAAGATGGGACTGCACACACTCCTTCTCCACATAACTCCATGAATCATGGATTCTTCTCTTAAGCAGGAAGCCTCTTTCTTTTGGGGTCACTTTCAGTAAAAAAGCAACCTCTCTTAGGAAAGATTGCCTTGCTTGCTCTACCCCTTCCAAGCTCTCTGCACATTCTCCAAAATTATATTTTAAAGTCTTGTGCTAAAGCAACTGGCCTTTTGTTCTGTCTCAGGGGACATTTCATTGTTGCAGACCCCAAGCCTGTGTCAAGAAGCAAAAATGAGTGGGATTTCAAAAGCTGCTCCCATCCTATTGTGCTATGAAGCATCTTTTGAAAAGGAGCCAGCTTGTCACCCAGTGTGCACTGTTAGCACCTTCTCCCTTCCCAGGGAATCTCAATCCCAAATGGAGATGAGACAACAATGAAGAAAGCAAATTAGCCCAATGTTCAAAATGGACATGGCAGTCAGGTGTAGAAACACAGTACACATAAAATTCCAAGGGTAATTTGTAGATTTTACAGAGCTGCTAGATACAATCTAGCATTACTATATTCAAGTATATATTGATGTTCCTTTAGTACAGCTTGGTAAATATGGAAACATATTGAAATACACTTCAGATTAAAAAAGCAATAATTTAAAAACCTCTCCTGTAAGACTTTCCTCAGATACTCCCAATACAAAAATTTGTGTCTCTTTCTCTGTCACATAGTTCCTCCCTTTTCCTTGTCACCTCGTAAAAAGTAAATCATCCTCTCATAAGCCAAGAAAAATTTTAAGCAATATTTTTTTCTGGAGTCATGTAATGTTTGGCTCTATTCCAACTCTCATGCAGGAAATCTAGATAACATCTAAATAGCAATGACTTTTTCACTGAAGAGAAGCTACTGTGTAGATGTAATGCCTTGTCTCCTAAATGAAGTAATTGGTTTGACTGTAAATGACCAAAAGCTCTATTCTACTGAGTTACCCTAGCCACTAAAATGAGGAAAAGCTACTGAAGACTGCCTCCATGTGAGCCCATAACTCATAAGCACTTATTTAGCTTATGGAGTAGTGTGAGCTCCAGCCCAAGGTTTTATTGTTTGATCTTCTGAGTGGCCAGCAAAACCCAGTCACCACAGGGATGGGATGGACAGAGAGTGCTGACACATGAGACTACACTGGACTGGCTGAAGCTGTGCCCTGCTGGGCTCCTGGAGGATACTGCCTTCACTGGAGAGGTGCCTGAATAGGAAATGAATCTATTTGTGAACAGCTGCAGTTTACAACCCAGTACTATACTGTAAATTAAACCAATGTCAGGCTACATTAATATAGCAGATTATAAACAGTGGTGGAGGAGCAAATGCACATCCCATTCAGCTCTCACCACAGTGGTTGCACTGACTTCCCAAAGAAAGGCAGATGAATAGCCAGGAGTGGAAGCTGCTTCAGCCACATAGCTTAATTCACTGTTCAGTGTGTCAGCAAATCCCATACAATAACGACTAAAACTTTTTTTTTGTGAATTGAGCTGGGACACAGGGCAAAAAAGCAATTTCCAAGAAAAAAAAATTAGAAGATGAAACAGGATCAGATTGAAGCCTGCCTCCTGCCCTTCAAAGCCAGGCCCAGTCACAGCCTGAGAAGATGGACAGAACAGGTTACCCTGATCTGTGTAACAGCCTTGGGCAGGGCTGGTGAGGGTGGTGAGGGGCAGAAATCAGGTTTGGCATCTCAAAGGTAACTTAGACCCCTGGAAAACATGCAGCACCTCTACATGTGACATATATATGGAATATAAGCACCTCTACTTAAGACAAAGAATTGCAGCTTTAGCACTTTAGCAGAAGAGGTAGAAAGCACTCACTGCCCAGCCTCTCCTTAACCTGGCTTCTATGCTTAGCTGATTTATGAATCTCACACTTGGAAACAAGCCCTTAAAAGACAGGAGTGGCAAATGTGCTTTGCATGACCAGGGCTTAAATGTCTACAACTAACCAGAGTGAATGGTACTGCCAGATAAAACCTTTCGAAAGCAGAATGTCAGTAAAGGAATCTTAAACATACTGACACACACAAAATATTTTCTTAGTGGCATATTTCATGGACTATAACCTTACAAAACTTTTGAAATTATGGAAGCTTTGCCAATAGTGAAGTGCCACTAGACATGTTCTATAATTGGGACTAAACACAAGAAAAAAAAAAAACAGTTCAAACTATCCATGAAATCAAAAGTATGTACTTTTCTTAGATTATAGAGCTGTATTTGCAACAATGCCAGAGCAGTATAACTAGACATATTCAAAGAGCAAAGAACAAAAAGTAACTAGCTAAATGCTATGCAACAGACTAAAACTACTATCATTAAGTTAAGAAACGGGTTCTCCTAGAACATTAAAACTACCCATTAAATGAAGAAATTAATAATTGGTACTCCTGAGTTGTGACACTTCATAACCTGTGCAGGAAAGCAGCAAATGAGATCTAGGAAAAATCACTGGAAGCAGAATTTAATTTGTACTGCAATATTATAATAGTCAATCACAGTCTAGAAAACCACAGAAAAATAGATAATAATGGGAAGGTTCTTAAAACCATGAAGGGAAGGAATTCCTTAGCTGTAAACCTGAAACCTGGGTTATGGTACTGCAGGACAGTTCCCCAAGTACTGTATCATATCAACACACAGCCTCATGAGCTTTTACCTTGATGCTCTTGCTTAGTGAAAACAATTCCCAGCTACATGGAAAGAGAATGGGAAAGGGTAAGGGCATCCAAACACCAGCCCTACTCTTTACTACTGTTGTTTTTCCCACAGTTAGCTCCCCTGACTTCACTGCCACTGAGCAAGTATAAGATTGAGAACAAATCATGTTGATGAAATCAGTTATTAAGTTGTGAATATGAATCTATACTTCAGTGAGGGACACGTTGGAAAGGACATGGACCAAGTCCAGCTTGGGTGGAACTGCTACAAAAGCAGTGGTTCAAGAACCACCTTCAGCTTTTCATGGCAAGAGTGCCCTGCTGCTATTTGCAGCACTTCAGAGAGGAGACACAGAACAAGAACAGGCAGCGGAGTTTACATTGGACCCCTCAAGTCTGCTCTGCTCAGAAGAGGTGAGAGCAGGAAGTTGCTCCCAGATGGGATCTGCAGTTTTCACAGCCACAGAACAGCACTATGGTTTCTCTCCTTGGGACTCTGGGCAGAACCTGATGCTGGTCAGGTTGAAGGACTGATCAGCTGCATTCACAGGCTAATGCTGAGAGTTAATGCTCCATCAGAATCTTTTTCTGGCATTGCTGTGCTGGCTAGGAACAAGAAAGACAAAACCAAACCTAACCCCGCCAACATAACTTTTCCAGCAAAACTTCCAGTTTGAATGTAGCAATGGTGATGGAAACATGCTATTGTTGACCCAGCTAATGTGCTTCAGAGGAGCAGTGCAACCATGCCAGGCACAACAGACCACTGGCACCAGCACCAAGCTTGGCACTGACCTTGACTGGGGATGATGCCAACTACAATGAGTTTCAACACCTTCTCAAACAAAACATGGCAACAGATTCAACAAGGGCTCCCTGTGAGTGAGAGAAACTAGTAGGAAAAACTCCTTGGGCAAGCATGTGATACATCATCTAAAGTGTTCTTCAGCAAAATGACAATACCAAACAGCTGCTGGAATGGAGAGATAGCATTGTTGAACCTAAACCGGGGCGGGTGTGACACAGCTTAAGAAACAGGCTGTTGACTAAGTCAGGGGAAATGTCAGCCTGACAACCAGCCTGTCGGAAGTGATTGCAGATCCTCTCTTTGTATCTATATCTGCACGTCAAAGTCACCGTGGTTTTGACAATGCCCATCCCTTTACAGGCCTGCTACAATATTTGTGTCACCACCTTCCATTGAGACACTGAATTAATTAATTTTTTAAAATGATTCAGCCAGCAGTAATGCTTGAATTAGCACCAGGTTGGCTCTTAAGCTAATATTACTAGAACAAAACAAAAATCGTACTAAAAGGAAAGTATCACTGAGCACTAGAGAAGTGTATTTACATACTAAATCTGATTAATAAACACTCCAGTACAGTGGGAAAACAAATAGATATCGGTGTGAAATATTTAAGTGCTGGATGTAATAGTGCTGAGCTGGCATGAGCTGTCATAATCGATGGGAATTGTTTACACAGACTCCATTCCTCCAGTTACGCAAACAGAGCCCGTGTAAACACCAGACTGAACACGTCGGTGCATGGCCCCATTCCAGGCTTCTCAGAAATGCAAGACACTTCCACTCTCACTGACAGCATCATCCCATGGACAGAGCTTACAGAGCAGGAATGAGGCAAACAATCATCTGAAATTCCTCACTCAGGATGTACACGGGACATTGGGCAAGTCGTTTTTGCCCAGAATGGATTTTTCCCACTTCTCTAAAGCCTGCTTTTCTCCCACAGCTCTTTAGCATTTATGGCAGAAATTTAAAAGCTGAGTGATTTTAATTACTCCTATGGAAAAATCCTATAGGATTCAGCAACCAGGGTAGGGATGGGTTGGATTTTTACCTAGGATGACAGAAAGGATTTCTGCAATGGAAAGTTAGAGAATGATTCAAAGGTGAAAGTTTTTAGCAGAAAGAATACTCACTTTCACTAAATTTGAATAGAGTTGTGAGAAAAAGCTTCTGAGTCCTGCTCACTTCTGTGGATTTTCCTTCTCAAATTCACTATTTCTTTTTAACAGAGAACACTTCTCCCAGTACCATCATCTAGAAGCTTTATTTTTCTCATGTTTCATAAATACCTTCTTATAATCTCCCTTTTCTCTTTTAATATCAAAGTAATGTAATACCCAGTTATTTTAGAAACTTTGCCAGCACATGGCATGATGCTAGTGCCTGTAAAATGAGAGCCAACTTAATTATATTTTACCTCAGGATAGTTATCAAGGGAACACTGTCTGATTCAGAAGAAAGAAAACATGCTTTCTTCATGCATTAGAATGTTATCAGCTTATGATACCTAAATAAACTTTACTGGGATGAAAAAGTTTACTATACACTCATAAAATGGACCCATTGCTGAAGCTCCTAATGTTTGTTTAACAGCTGATGGGCAAGCATACGAAAAGGAAATTATGTGGTTGAAATGGAGTTTCATAGTTTATAGACAAATTTTAGATAAACATTCAAAGCATACTCTGGGTTTTGCACATGAAAATGTACCAACTATCCATTCTCCATATCAAACCCATGCAGGATAACATCACCACATTTAAACCACATTAATACTAATAATCTGCTACTTCAGCTCTGTTCTCAGTAACAATGGGACAGATAATTTTTATCTTCAGTTTACCAAAGCTGCAGAGATCATTAGCAGTGGTAGCAGATCTCCTAGAGTGGTGGAAGTTAGCTTTCCAAGTGGAAATGTAAAATTATGACTGGGAGACAGTAAGGGTCAGAAAGGCTGTGTATTTCTGAAGGGTGACTTTCATGACACTGGCATACAGTCCACATCAAAGTCAGCCCAACAAAGTTCATTTGATAATTTCAAAAAATGTAAGTTGAGAATCTGAAGCGTTTTAAACCTCGTGGAAGTGCAGGCCAGCAAAGAAAAGCTTCCTCCCACAGCTCTGCTGTAATATCCAGCTTGAGCTTCTAAGTCCATGACCAAAGCAAAGTCATTTGCTGCGCTTTCCTAAACAGAAATTCAGGTGGGAACAGACAAGTCCATTCACAAACCACAGCAGGTCTGAAGCAAGGCTGCAAACACTACAAGTGGATGTGCTAATCACCATCTCACAGGCTTCCACCATCCTTTCCCTACCCTCCTCACTTTAAAGAGCTTTTTCATAATTTATTGTCTGGAAGGCAAAATAGTTAATGCTAATGTATTCAGGAATAGTATGCAGGAGGTTCCTGGGTTCAACAATCCATTTCTTGCCTTATTTGACATAAGCATTTTGTCTGTTTAATAATACCAAAAAAATCCACATTTTAAATCTCAGGAAGAAGATATTTGTTTTAATTAGGAAGCTGTTGATTAATTTAACCCCGTGTAAAGCACCATATTTAGCTAACATTAAACTGAAAAAATACCTAAAGTAATTAACATGGCATCTTTTGAGAACTTTCTTCTAAAAGCTTTTAAGAATTTGTTTTCATTGTTTTCTGCCACGACAACAGAAATGCATACTTTCTTCATCAAACAAATAGAATATCAGAGCAGTTACCTTGCATGTGAGAAGTGTTTCTAACTCCTTTCTGGGATGCATCAAAATCTGCTTGCATTACTCTTTAGAGAACCTGATGTGGATCAACACACAGCACAGCTCCCGAGGAGTTGAGAAGTTCACTGTACCTAAGCTTGTTTGTTTATAAACCTGGCAGGGCATTTTAAATTGCATCCTCACCTCATGCACTTGTCATTTCATTTTGGGAAATCAAATTTTTTCCAACCATGAATTACATAAATTTCATGAAAGATTTTTGAGACTGTTAGCTGACTAGTTGCTAAACAAAGAATCCCTCTGGTTTCTTAAGAGTACTTAATGATGTGCAATGGCTAAGAAATATATGCATCAATAAAACTTTTTAATTGTCATTATGTTAGTGACTGTATCTCTTGAGGATGCAACTATGAACAGCACCATTGTTTTCATATGTACAAGAAGCTGTATTTCAGCTGGCTGCTATATACAACCAACTAAACCCAAGGTCCATCACTTTTACTCTGAATACTTCCTTACTTCCCAAAGAGACAGTTAAGCAAACAGAACCATTCATAGAGCAAGAATACTGGAATTCAGCCTCTAAATCAGCCTGCTAACCAATTAAACTGTGCTTACTTAAGAAATGGTTAGAAAACAATTCCAAGTTATAGCATAAATAGATTAAAAATTTCACAGCCAGCCAGAAATCTTGGACTGCTTCAGCAGTCAGGGAAAGTTGAATGCCAGTTTTGCTCTAGTTTTTAAGGACAGCTTTTGGCTATGTTATGGATGTATTACATAAAAAATGGAGCACTTCCCACGATCCCTAAATAAAGCTTTATTAGTTGTAGCAGAAGTTCTTCATATAACAAGATCTTTAGTCTTGCAGAAATTAGAAGCACTGCACCTTCAGCTTTGAATTCATTACTTATTATTTGTTGCCTAAAAGAAAGTCAAATTTCATTGGAAGGACAAATGCAGGATATGCTTTTAATGTGAAAACAACAACAACAACAAACCAAAAAACAAAAAACCAAAAAAACCCCACTTTCTTGTACTTATTTAGAATAAAACCTAACAGAAAATGTCTTTGAGATCAGGTCAGTTCTGGAAACAGCTTGGCACTAGTGTAGCAGTAAGAAAAGGTGAGAGGAATGTGAACCAAACTACAGGTGGTAAGAGAAAAACCACTTAATGCTAAACATGTTAAATGGGTCCACAAAGGCCTTTGAGAACCATGTACTGCAGAATTAAGGGGCCTCAACCTTTCCCATTGAGATGTCTCAAATTTCACTACTGGAAGGACTTGCCATTACATAACAAGCCCAGACCCCAGTATCACTGCACATGATGCTGAGTACCTGTCATGCTCTAGGCTTCACCAGAGAAACAATAGCATTGGAAACCTATACCAGGGGGAGCCTTAAGCTTTTCAGCTATCACCAGTTACAAGACCTGAAGTGGTTCTTCAGTTTCCTTTCCAGGCCAGTAACATTCCCCAAAGGCTTCTGGCATTGCATAGGAAAGGGTGTGAGGGCCTTTCTGGGCAGTGTTCACTGCGAGCAGGGACAGCAGGACACCTGCAGATCCTGGAATGGGGGCACCGGGGAGACGAACAACCCACCTGGGAACAAATCAGTTCATTGACTTCAAAGATGAAGGAAGATTCCAAGCATTTTCATGCATGGTGAAAGTCTTCAGAGAGAAAAGAGAGCTGTGACAAAGAATACATGCATACGTATGTGGCTAGATATACATGCATCCGTTCTGGGGAAGTCTCAAAAACAACAAACAACTTAGGAAAGTTGCAACATTTAGGACCTAGAGATCACTACCCAGTCTCAAAGCATCTCATGGACAATAAACATCTATCATCAAACTGTCAGCTCAGAAACACTGTGCGTTATGTGGTTGCGGGTCACCAAGTCAGCAGTTCCATAGGAACAGATGAGGAACTTGCATCAATCTGCCTTCCCAGTATTAAAATATTGCAGTAACAGGCTAGTTTTCTTTGCAGGTATCATACAGCTGAAAACAAAGCCACATCCTTCAAAGTTACCTCCAGCCTTGTGTGAAGGATAGTTTGCTGCATGAGAAGCACATCAGAAACTGTTCTGGAGTCACTATTCAACCTAATGATCCTTTGAAACATCAAGTTATGCCAAAGGGAACGAAGGTTTTGTAACAGAGAGATTCAAGGCTGATGGTCTGTACAAAGGTCAACAATACAGAAGCCTTGCCAGGGAATGAAATACTTTCCCATCTTCCTTCCATCCCTCCTCATCATCAGCCTTTTGTATGGGTAGCTTACCACTGTGCCTTTTTACATAAATAAAATTACAAAGTTAAATCAAAACAGGATGGTAGCAGGAATCTGTGGAATCCTTGTAAACACAGTATGACAGCTCACATTTTATGACATAAACTAATTAAAACATGCTTATTCTGTCTCCAGAAGTGCATCTGAACTCAGTGAAATAAATTTTTTTCATGAATTTCAACAGGGAGAGAATGGGAAACAATTTATCACACGGCCAACCTAGAGAAACTTCGAAAACTGTTGAGAAACCAGCAGTTTTGTTCACTCATGAGAAACCTCTACAAGTCAGCAATAGAAGATCTGACAAAAGTGTGAAAAGTCAGAGACTAAAGACATGCTGCATTTTCACAGGAAAGCTGACCCACCCAGCCACATGAGATCATTCAAGAAAAGCCCATCAAAACGGAACAGGCCATTCTAAATCTTCTAATTTAGAAGATTTTTGTGACTAGGATGCAATTATTCCTCAACTCTTGCTTCTGTACACTAGATCCCAGCAAAGAGCTTCCCAAGGGAACATCACTTTAAGGATCCAAAACAAGATCTTTTTTATACATGGCTAACTAAAAGCATGCAAGATCTGAAAATCATCATTATAATTTTTAATTAGTCCTGTTTTTCAAAAATCTGATTTGTATCTCATATCATATTTAGGCAATAATTTGTTGGCCACAGATGTTCCTCCAAAACTGGAAGCATAAGATATTTTTATTAGGGATTTTTTTAATAAGGAAGGGGAAGACTAATCTTTAAAACACAGTCAAGTAAGAAAAAAATTATAAAAGTGTATATTTAATAAAGGATATATATGTACTGCTATTATCAGGCAAGGTTGTAATTTTTTGTTGTTTCCTAATGCCATAGCCATCTGGCAAAGATCCAAATTTTGTACAAAATCTGTTTCAGTTTCTTCCTATGGTTTAAATGTAAGGCAAAAGGTCAAAACACAGCCTGAAATATTTAAAGTGGTCAATGACAGTCATACTGTCAATGAATTATCTCAAGTTTACTGTTAAATATGGATAGCCTTTGAGGTAACCTCCAGTATATGTCACAGTTTTCTAATGAGTTATTAAGTTATTAAGCTATGAAATATTTCTGAATTTTAAGCAAGACTAAGGAGTAAAACCAAGTAAAACAAATTAAAAGGATAATAATTATGCAACATCTTGAGACGTACCAGTCACACTATGCATATATAAAAAAATACATTAATAAACTGAACATATTAATAAAAAGCTAAGACTGGCCCTTCAAGACCTCAACACTAATTGGAAAGGATTTAGACAGCACATCTTGAATAACTTCCATTAACAGTTTTGGTAAGTCACTGTTCAACTATCTAAAACTGGAATAATTTAAACTGCACAGTTCATCTACTGTATTATCATTTGTGAAAGATAAGTGAAACATCATTAGACAGTTTGAGTAATGAAGCAATTGTCTAATTGCCCCGACTTGAATCTTATTTCTGATGAACTTAAATGATTAACCATGAACTGGTTTCTACATTTGAAGCCCCACAGTTCAATTAAAGGCCAATGATTATCATCATCCCTGAGATAATTTACTTTGAACTCTGAAGAATTCTTTCAAAGAGGGAGACACTTAAGCAGATTTTATTTTTAACAAAGAGGCAAGCTTCAGACCCAAGAGGCAGCTGTTATGCCACTGTACCTAGAAGGGTAAGAAGCCCATGCAACCCCTCAGCAACTTTGTGGTCTGCTGTGGTACCATCCTGCAGAACAAAGAGATTATTGCAGCAGCAACAATGACCAGCCCTCCCATCTGGCAGCCAACAAGTTGCTCCTGGGTCTTTCAGATAATAATCACTTATCCAAAGCGTGAGCTCATACACGCACACCGAGAGCCCACGCACCAGGAAGCCGGACTGCCATTAGAGAAGGACTCCATGCAGGCAGAATTCCTGCTGAGCTGGGAGACAGAGTCCTGGCCCACACCCTGACAGGCATGCCCAGCGCTGTCTCACATTGGGACTTACCCAAATACGTCAGGAATGGGCCCAAGCCTGGTTACAATTACCTTGAAGGCTGTGACATCCCCTCATTTAACTGATCCCAGGCTGTAATTCATGGTCTAGATGAATTTCTGTATTCTCCAAAATATCACACTCTCAAATACAATTTTGGAAATGAATATCAGCCAGGTTCAGCTGCTTGCTTGCTTCTTTAGCTACCAGAACTTAACACACCCATACGAAATATCCAGACCACGAGATCACAAAGCTGGAACATCTGAGTCACACAGTTTTTCTGATAAACTTCTGAATGCTAATTTCAAAGGTGTGATGCCTTCTTCTTTATAAAAACCTGGTAAGAAACAAGAGAGTCAGAAGGACTGTGAGTATCTGAGAACATTTCATGGTTTCAGAAGGTGCAGGTAAGGACAACACTGTCACAGGTTCATGGACAGAGACAGGACAGTGTGTTTCCCAGTGAGCATCTGGTAGAAAGGAAGTTCCCACAGGTGGGAGAGTTTGGGTGGTAGAGAACAGCACCTTGTAGTGAGGGCATTGCACAGGGCCAGAAGTTTTGCCATGGGGCATATTCATACCTTTTTTTGTTGTTGATAAGCAGCAGTTCTGTCACACTAATAGCAGAATTCTCCCTTGATTTAATGAAATCTACATTAAGGTGCAGTATCACAATTCAGCACTTGCCTTTAACCCCACTGCAATACAACATGTATTACAAATCTGCTACAGGAATCACTTCATCCAACATAGATATGCAGAAGTCTCAAGGGTGGAAAGTGGCAGCTGTTCAACACATTCACTCATAGAAACGTTATTCACCATCAGTATTTGTTTTGCTATTGTTACACAGTTATGCTCGCAGTGAAAGTGCCTGAAATATTTGTTTTCTTTTCAGAAACTATCCCATAATAGCATTTTTTTCTTGCAAATAATGCTTTCTGAACTGCAGATTAATGAGTAAAACAAGTGGTTAAAGATATCTTTTAAATATCATTCCTTTCTCATTTTATGGCTCAAGAGCCATGTGTCTCTCTTTAACATTGTGATTTGCAATGTAATACTCCATGAGCTTCCATATCTGCCTTGTATAATAGTTTCAAATAAAATTTGGCTCTCTGTATATCTTAACCTTGGGAACAGGACTGTTAAAATCCTAGAGGCCAAATACCAATATCCCTATAGGATTCTCATGCACATCTGCATTTCTGGAAAGATGATATTTTTAAGGGAAAAGCTTTCAATTAAACATTCCTCCAGAAACCAGAGTTTTGCCCAGATCTTTCCTGTTGCTCACTTGGTAATGGACACACCACAGGGTAAAATTTGCCATACAACAATTTCATCAGGTAGGGGACCTAAGAATACATATTCGTAATAAGTTTTATTTTTGTTTAATTCCCCTTTAGATTTCTGGGGGTACAGCTGCCCTGAAAGTTTGTGTTACAGCAAGAGGACTGGAGGAACTCTCTCATATCCCCACTCCAGACTGGACCTCGCCCTGTCATTTGCAAGCAGAGAATTGCAAGCAACCCACTTGAACTGTGAATGAAGCTACAAATGCCAGAATTTGGTCAGTCTTTTATGTTTTTGCTTTCACCCATAGTACCTAAGGCACTGGGATGCAGACACTGAAGAATCAGATATAAGTGTGTTCCTATTTTAACCTCTTGTTTATAGTTCATTACCCAAAGTTTCTTGAAAGCTGCACTTTTGAGAAGGAAATTTCTCCATTTTGGTTTTGGCTAGGTGATCATCTGCTTGCCTGAGGGGTTTACTTGTGGTGTTTTGTATTCGAGGAAATGCAGTTCAGCTATGTGAATGACCAAAACGTTAAACACACTTATTTCCCTTATATATGGTATGGGTTTTTTTTCAGTTGGTTTTTTAAAGCTGGAATGACAGAGGGTTAACAGCTAAAATCCAGAATGAAAACTGAGAATTCTTACCAAGAATAAGGGACTGTGCTTGTCTTGGAGAGAAAATGTTCTGGTTTCAACATGACACACGAGCCCAAGCAAACTGAGCACTGACCACATGCAGTAGATTTTTTTGTTTGTGTTTTTGCTGAACTAAGAAAGGATGCACCCAAGGGAGAGATTAACAAACTGAGGCTACTCAGTTCACAATGTTTGTTGTCCAAGTCACAGAGCAACAAAGAAAAAAATGCCACAAAGCCCAAATATCCTAAAAACCTTATTGATTTTAACTTATTTCATGCTTCTAAAGTCTTGAAAAAGATAAGCTGTGAGGCTGAAAAACCAGGAATACTGAAAGTACAGCTGCAGATGTCTGTGCCTATTACCAAACCATCCCCAGAATTTATTTTTTTTCTTCTTTTTGTAAAAAAACTAGGAAGAGCATTACCTTAGAAAAGTAAATAGTCTCAAATTTGACATGTTCAGTTTCCTTACCTTACCAGGTTCACAGAAACTATATTTTTGAAAAGACCCTAAATGAGTGTTTAGGGTTTATTTTTTTGCCCCCAAGATCAAGATTACTGTCTGTGGTTTTGTGATGTCAGTAATTATCACAATAAATCATTCTGCTCCAGAGAGATGTTATGCCACCACATATTACTGAGTCCTACACTGGACATAAAAAACCAACAAAACCAAAACCAACTGAAGGGTGGGATTTCCAAAAGCATCCAGCACTGGCCGAATTCTACACCCATAGAAGTCAGAGGTAATTTAAAGCAAACATAAAACAAACACAAACAACCAGAACACTGGTTTGTACCATATCATAATGATGCAGTATTAGGCTGAAAAAAAGCCCCAAGCAATCAATGTTCCAGTGCTGGCATTCACTTATAAAAGTCATTTGGCATGAGATACCAGTGGGAGATAAGCAGGTACTGATCACTGGGGGCAGACTGCACAGCTCCAGGGGTCACCTCCCCAGCAGTATTGAGGACAGCATTGGTTTTGCTCTCCTAGTGTGAGAGCACTCTGCAGAGACCACAAAATAACTGAAATGTTCTTGTGACATGAAACTGAGGCCTGAAATATTTAAATATTTAGAGTGTCTCCCTGGAGTATTTAAGCCTTCTGATTGCACGTATTGAAGATGGCTGAAGCAGCATGTGCCAGAATTAGGAAAAATTACTTCTGTCTCATTCTAATGTGTGAGCAGAAGGAAAGTTCACATGAAAGACCTGTGGCATCACACATAACACTGTGTAGTCCCACAAGGTCATCACTACATCTCCTCCATAATCCCAATATATTCAAGAAAAAGATTGCTACAGAAATCTGCAAAACCTAGTTCTGAACACTGTGTTACACCTAGAAGAATGCTTCACTAGAAACAGTTGCTTTCAGACCTCTGCAAAGCACATGGGCCTTTTTACTTGAGTAATGCTTGAGAACTGTAAAAAAAAGTCTTCTATGCAAAAGCTGGAGTCCAGTCCAACTCTGTTTGCAATTCTCCTAGGCATGGGGATTAAATGAAATGCAGATCTGTAAATTCAAGATCATTACAATGCCACAGAGTCTAAGGCACTCAAATCACCTTCAGATGTTGCTGCTGTTAAAATTAACAATAACAGGAGCACAGTTGCTAATGTTAGGACAGCAGACTCAGAAGGCCAGTCTATGAAAAAGATTTGCCACTACAACAGTGTAACTATTCTGGCTTGATTTTCTACTGGAGTTGCAATTTACCAGCTGGAAAAAAAAGCTTTTATTGTTGGAGGCTATACCCTCCCCAAGCAAAATAGAATATACTGGCCAAAGCTTTTTTTTTTCCTGGTACAACCATGTCTACACTAGGGCTTTTGCCAATGCACACATACAGCCAAAAATCACACCTCCAACTGACATTACTATACTGGCAAGTGTTTCTAGCACTGGCCTTAAAGCAGTTATTTGTTCAATCACTGCTTTCCACATTCATCCCTTACCCTAAAAATACTTTTATTTTTTTTCAGGTAAAAAGCTGGGAAAAAAACAATCTTGGATCTTATTCATCTGTTTCTTATATAAGGAAAGGATCTTTCTTTTGCCTTCACAGAAGTTGAATTCCTCCTTCCCTTACAAAGGCAGAATAAACATGGGGGGGCTGGTGGGGGAGAGCAAGAATCTTTAACCCCACAGCAGAACAAACAAACAAAAGTTCAGGTCAGCCCTTGCTCATCTTGCAAGAGGGACAGAGAGACAGAGAAAGAACAGAATTCTCAATCCTAATGACTGCTTGTTGCCATTCTCTACATACCAAAGTGAATGCAGTCCCTCAGTGCTATTTCTGTTTCCTATTGCTGCATCTGCTAAAGCAGATTCTTCCACAAGCAAAAAGTCAAACAATCATCACCCAAAGCTCACACAGAAAGCAATACTTTAAAGGGGGCATAATTAGTACAAAACCAGGGGCTGAGGGGAGAGAAGAAGGAGAAAAGAAATGTCTTTTCAGAAAACCTCACACTACTCTCCACAAGAAGAGGATTTTCCTGTGACTTGTCTTGGTCTGAAATTATAAAAACAACTAAGTATTTCCAAGCACATTTGTTTCCAATAGTTGCAATATTTTTTTGCAAAAAAAATTATCTAAACAATGGCTTTAAACATTGTATGGGAAAATAGAGCCTAAAGTGTTTCATTTTACTTCTAAGGCAGCAGTATAATATTTTCTTAATATCTTTTACCTCTCCAAGCCATTTCCTGTGGTTTGTCCTAAAATTTACCCTTGTCAGCCTAAATGGAAGTGTCAACTATGCGTGAAGAGTCAACTCGCTCTTGGACTGAAAACAATTGTACCCTTTTAAAATGCCATGACTGCAGCATCACTAGAGAAGGCAAAACCAGTGTGTTTTTACAGACAGACTTGTTTCTCCTTCTTCATGTTGGTATTTTTCCCAAGCTAAGGGTCAGAGAAGTCGATTTGGAAAACGCCACATTATTTCTGCTTGTGCTGCTTCTGTTCTGCCCATGTTCAAACAGTTAAGTAGAGACTTGAAGATGTACAGCAGATTTGGCTTGATACTAAATTAAATAAAATTTTCCTTTGGAAGCTGTATAGCAGAGCCCGTAGAAAGTAGTTGTAACTGTACCTGGAATACTCTAAGTTTTAGGGAAATTTCCATGTCATATACTGGTTTAACGCACTACTGGCACACGTAACATGCAGAACTCAGGTGCAGATACAGATTCCAAGGTGTTGAAACATCCACACTCAGGGTTTTGGTTTGAGCTCCTCCACAGTAAAAGATTTCTTTACTGCTGAGCACGCAATGATACTTTACAAGTAGTGAGCTCTGCTATAACTCTTTACAGGTCAGAAAAACCTGAACCTTCCATTGTGCAAGTAACCCAAGATCACCAAAGGAAAGCGAGCCCCACGGCCAGCCCATCTGACGCAAAGAGAGTGACATCCGGACGTGTTTAGAGTATCAACACCTCTAGCCCAGCTCCGTGCTGCCAGCAGCTTTTTCCTGTTTGGATTCAAATGTAAAGACACCTGGGATCAAACGCAAAAGGTCTCTTTCGATTTCATCCGCGGTGACGTCAGGTGAAGGCGGCCTGACAGCACTCCGAGGAGTTGGCCCCAGTTACTTGGGGCTGCTCGGGTTCCCCTTCCCTCAGCCCTGGGTTTCTCTCAAGTACTCGCTGCCCGCTGCACTGAACTGCACACAGAAGAACAATATGCAATAAACAGACATCATTAGAGAAATGATGAAAATGAGAAATGAATAATTTCTGTTATTTTTCTTATTACAGAAAAGTTGAAAACTTTCACAATATCTTGAAACGCTGCTCAGAAATTACCTCTTCAGCTTGGCATCCATTCCTCTTTAGGAACAAAACAACCCCAGCAATTACAGGAAAAAGCCAAACTGACATAACTAAACCAAGAAAGCCTTTTATCTATTCATCTCACAAGGTTTTTGTTTGGTTGTTTTTTTTTTAAACTACTTCTTAGGGGCTTGAAAAAAAAGCATTAGGTGCTCTTTGCATGCTGAACATTTCTGACCTTGTTCAACTACTTCAATATATTTCTTACTAATACTTGCTGTATTAATGGACTCAGCCCAAGAACTAGTAATGTTGAGCTTTTTAATTGCTTTACACAATTAAATGCTAATGTTTCACTCATTAATAAGAACATTAAATATCATTCTTTGGAGCACAATGTAAGCAACATATTGAAAACAAAAGCTTCACCAGGTTCCTACCTTTCACTTTTTATAAGTAGTTCAGAAAAAGAAGCCTAAAAATAAATAGCATTTACTGTCAGTGGAGAAAGTGCTGCAGTAAAGAGCAGCAAACAACTGGGAGACACAATTATAACCTCCACCCCTTACAGCCTTCACAGAGCCTTTGCTGTTGCTGTCTGTGTAAGCAGAGCAGAGCTGTCTGCTTCAGGGTTAGAGTTTTCTTGGAAATGTTTACTATAATGAGAGAATTTTCTGTTCTTTTTCTTTTAATCACAACACTGTCCAGTTTTGAGACCTGAATTGATGCAAAAAAAAAACAAAACAAAAAAACCCCAAAAAAACCCCAGATGACATTTCAAGGAATTTAATAATCAGATGCCTCATTGCACAGCCTGAGAGTGTGTTTCACATTATATTAAAATTATTGACATCCAGTCATGTTATGGCAAAAAGAGCTGACACCATGCTTGGTTACAGCTGTTGCCACAACAGTAGTTATTTGGCAAATGATGTGAAAGAGGACAAAGTGCTATTGTGAGTTTACACCAAGCTTTTACACACTCTGTCTCCAGTTCATAAAGAGGAAGGACAAAAAGAAATGCCGCCTTTTTTCGGAGCAATCACATTGTGATTCTAAGTGAATATGTTTGTCAAAAGACGTCAAAACCATCTCCAAATGACAGGCTATGAAAGCCACAGAAGGGGATGGAGAGGGAGCCCAAGACTCCTGCAAGAAATGCAACTCAAACTTTGGGCAAATAAGATAGGGGAAGCCAGAAAAAAGAAGGACAAAGAGATCTTGGAAAGCAAACTTGCTCTATCTCCTACCAGGAACAGCAGCTCTCAACTGCAACTTTGTGGAAAGTATCATGAATGGGTCACACTCTGAAGAAGGGGACTTATGCTCCCAAAGGAGTGTCTGTCATGGGTTGTCTGCTCTTGAAATTCAGGTGAAATTCATGAGCATGCTGAGGACATGCCTCCATGTCTACTTTCTTTGTGAGTCCATCCACATTAGAGAGAAAAGAAATGTATATTTGCCTAAAACACTTGCATCTCATGTTTTTTTTTCCCTCCATCACGGAGCTGGAGAGCCTGCCTTACCACAGAAATGGTTTCCCAATAAAATAATCAACAACAGTGTTGGAACTCTGTTCCTTGAAAGGAGGTTTGTCTCTGTGCCCCAGTGAGCCAGCAGGGAAAATCAGCTGCTACACATTAAGGAAAAAGTAATACATTTAAAACAAAACAAAAAACAAAAGGAAAGGAAAAATAATTTTCATCCAGTATTTAATTGCAAAAACATGGTGGAAGAGAAAGACGACAAGAGAAACTCCAGGCCTTCTTGCATTTAAATCAGCCGTTTTGCACTTAAAACAGAAATGCTTCAGTCCTGGTTGTTGCAGAGATGTGTCTGCAATCTTTTAAATTAATTTACTGACCCTGATGTTTTTCCCCCAATACAATGTCACCCTAAACCCCTCCTCCCATCCAGTCGAGCTCTAAACATGACCTAAGAATTCATTTTGATGTCCATGACATTGAGACCGATTTTTTATATTGATCCAAAATGAAAAATTCAGATGAGAGAAAACAGCCAAACAGTTGACCTATGTGAGTATTGACTGTTGTCTACATGAAAACGTTGGCTCTTTCCAGAAAACTTGAACCACCACGTAGCATTGAAGATGCAAAAGCCATTTCCTCTTGTAAGAACAAGGTATCACATGTTTGCTTTTGCCAAAGGCTGATTTTAACAGTAGCCCCTGGAACACAAGGTGTATAAACTTACTATGTGACAAACAATGTATAAAAAAGCAGGACTAAATAATTTTTTAAATTTCTTGTAACACTAGTTACTAGCATACCAGATGCATGTAGTATAATTGTAGCAGTTGTTTACTTTTAAAATATGGGAAGACACTAGAAAATATTTTTTAAATAATTTTTTCTTTCCTTCTTTATTCTCCACTTATTATTTAAATATGCTTCTGCAGTGAGGAATCGCTCTACACACACATGAAAACTGCAAAGTGAAATTGCAGTTCAGTGCAATATAAATATAAACAGAAAGTGACTGATCTCATTTCACTGAGCAAGAGGGTTGAAGGCCAGAAAAGAAATAAATTGCTTAAGGGGTGGGATGTTAAGCAAATATTTATACAATTTTCCAGTTTTTATCAAACATAAAATATAATCTAATAATCATCTAAGGAATGTTTTGAGAACATTTTCCCTTAAGTATTACTCAACATTTAGACATGGATGATCAAAAAGTCGAGACCCACTCCCACCAAGCATACAACAGTATTTATCTCAAGCTCTCTCTACTAGGAAAGATTATAAGGATTAAATTTCAAGCTTGTGCAATTGTCTTTAGACAAACACAACAATATGCAATAAACTAGTATTCCCCAGATGATTTTATGAGAAAAAAAAAATAGTGCTAATGACAATTAAGACTGAAAGAAAAGAAGAGCCAAATAAGTAACAATGTGGGACAAAGAGGCCCCCTTGAAAGATGCATTAGCATGGAAGCCATCAAATCAGGGGGTGGTGGCTTTCCATGTGGGAAGACATTCTTTGGGGCCACTTCTTGGCTTCCTCCTCACAGAACAGTTCATTCCTTTAAATGATGATACATATTCTCAGGGTTTGGATCAAAGAAAGCAGGGTACAGTGGGTCTCAAACTGAAGTCAGTCTCAGAACTCAATAGTTTAGGGCCAAGTTTAAAAGCCCTCCCAAACAACTTATATTATCCAGCTCAGTCACAATAATATTTTCCTATTTAACCTGTATTTAATTGGGTCAGTGGAGCAAGAGAACAAAACAGAAACTGTACTGTAAGCTAGTCTCTGCATTATAAAACAGTTTTTTTCTGGTTTATTGAGCACCTGCTCCTCCTCCCAGACTCAGAGAACAAGCACTTGGGCACAGAGTTTTCAACTGATTTCAAAGAACAGAATTGTAAGCATACAAAAATTGATGCCTGAAAAAAGTGCATGGGTTCATTAAACATTCCCTGCTCCACCTGTGTTGTCCATTTACAGTGAGCATCTCTGAGATGAGATTCCTTTTTCATTAGCTGACTGCTAAGGATCTCAAGCACTTCTAATAATGTTTGTGTGGTTTCTTCCAAAAACTGGCATCCATCAGTAAGATTCTCTTACTCCTTCTGGTAGAGCTTTTCTAATTATTCAACTATTCAAAGATGGCCATGAAAATATGATCAACCAAGTGCACCAGCACAAGAGATGTTCTATAAAGAACAGTCTTCATGAAAATTATGCTCTACAGCATCATTACAGACATCACATTCAGACCTCATTCTACTCCAGTTTTTAACATGTGCCTTTTACACAAACTGTCTAAGAAGCTTTCTTCTAACTTAACAGCTAAGACCACCATCATTTCAAATGCTATTTCAACAAAATGCAACTAAAATCCGTGTTTTTATTTTCTTTTTAACCAGGAGTTGTGCAGTAAAACACTGGCATTTCAAAGGCTCACTAGTATGTTTTTGGTCATTAAGTTACTACACCAGATAGCATTTTTATGTATTCCCAGAGTATCTCTGTGGCTTTACCCATCTGTTCTGTAACAAACTATGTTTCTTTTTTTTCCTCCACAGGTGAGAGGTGATGGTGACAAAGGTAATTTTAGCCAGAAGAAGTGACTGTCTACCTTCATCCCTGAGCCTACCTGTCTCCTCCATACCTCCTTTGACAAACCAACAGCAATGCTGTGATACTAAGTCATAAAACATTGCATTTGTTAGGATCTGCTTCTGCTTTGAGGAACCCTAAAGTACTTAACAGAAGTTTGTAAAGTCCTGATAGATTGCAGGTTGACAGCAGCCAAAAATAATACATCACAGTCCACAGCAAATTATAGGAACACAATTTATGACAGAAGCACTAAGGAGAGATTGAGAAGGAAGAAGTTGCCTGGGCTAGCACATCAAATTTAATATTACTGCTACACTCTCACCATATACACACACACACACACACACACACACACACACACACACACACAGAGTTCATCATTATGTCTCAGGGATGTGTTAATCCTATTTGTTAAACCAACCCAAACACTGTTTTCTGTCTGCAACAAACCAAAAATTTCACCCAACATAAGATGAGCTTGTCACCTGTAGCCCTCAAATTGATATCTGAAGAAGACAACAAAGAATTGATACCTCCTCCTTCTCCTAGCTATGTTCAATAGCTGAGGAGATGAGGTATGTACTTGCCAATGGACTATTATGGGAAATCAGATACTCCACACCCCTCTAGTCTAAATTCTTCCCATGCTTCTCTTTCACTCCTTTTAAATCCATGACTCCATGGATTTAAGCCATGACTCCAAATCAGGATGGGCACCACTACCAGTCAGTCTATCATTCACAAACTCTCATCAGGTCATATGAGGACCATGCACAGATTAATTAAGAGCATTTGCTCTTGGAATGCTTTGCTGTGATATGGAACATTATCCTCGTTTTAGAGATACACAGAAACAGATGTGTTCACAGTTACCCAAGATATACCCAGGACAAAGCTAAGAATCAAATATCAGTAGCCAAGTTTCTGATTGTTTTTACTGGATTGGGATGGCAAAAAAAAATCTCAAGCTCTTTATAAGATCAGAAATAAGTTAGTTACACAATATCTCAAAATCAAAAGGCAATACATCATGAAGCCTTATGGAAACATGCCAATGCTTAATGGCATGAAATACCTATGAAAAGACTACTTACATGAAATACCTATGAAAAGACTATTAAAGGAAGACTAATAGCTTATAGCTGAGTCTTTTGTATTATTTTAAATATTTTAACTATGAAAATAGTGTATATTTTGAAATATATATAACAGCTCATAAAATGAGATATTTTCTTCTCTTTGCTCATGCACTTGAAAATACTTTATCTCTAAAATTCATGCCAATACAAAAAAGTCCCAGTAAAAAAGTCTTCTTTCTACATACCTCAAGATTAAGAAAACCCCCAATAATATAATTAGCTTGCCTTTGAAATAGATTTAAAGACTTTGAAAGCTATTTCTTCATGTCTCTAGGAGTAGATGAGAAGCGAACACATTTCTGCACACAGACTTTATTAGTGGGTATACCCCTAGTGCCTCTGATTCCATCTGCTTTATGTAGGACAGAAATCAAAATGAACAGAAACCAAGCTGTGGTGTGAAGCTCAAAACTCCTCCAGCCATGAGGACCTGCCAACTCACTCTCAGCCATACAAATTCCGCAAGTCCTTTCCCCTCCCTGTCTGCCACCACTGCCAGCCAGGCCTTCACGTGGTGATAAATCCAATTCTATTTCCTCATAAAACACAATGAGAAGTGAGACTGAGTCCTCCAGTAATGATTTCAAATTCTGGGCATCTTAAGCACAAGTTGGTAAGTAAAACACTAAAATTAACATTACTGTTTTAATATGGGGCTGTGTGATCTTTTGCCTCCTTACAAATGTGCCAGCAAGCAAGATTCTACTTGTAAATTAATTTTTAATGTATTTTGGTGATTATTTTTTGGCGTTTATGAGGGATACTTTGGGGAAACTGAAATATCGACCGATTTCCTTTGTTTCTAGCACAAATACACCCATTCACCTCTGTCCCTTGAATAAGATTGGGCTTTGCAATTACTGTCTGTTTAATTCTGCTTAAGCATTGCTGATAATAAAATTAAATTAAATCAACTGTAAGAGAAAGCAACTTCTTGTCTCCAAAGTTTTGAAATGACTGAACCATCTCATATTTAATAATTCAGACTCAGTCCTTTAAATTTTGTCCAGGAAAATAAGATGTTCTTTATATTTCAAAGATGTCTTCACAAAAGTCTGCAGTACTGGATTTTCTGACGCAGAGTGATTATAAAACCCCCTTTTGTTCTCATAACTTCATGATGTATATCTATAACTCTTTCTTGTTTGTGAAGATAAGACCGGCCTTGTCTCTCTAAATGCCTTTTCAAAGGAAGATTCACAGTTGTTTGACTTTTGATCTGTGTGGCAACTAGCTCGACCACCTGCACTGGGTTTGAGCAGTTACTGAGCTTGCTTTGTACCAGCTTATGAACACAGCAAGCCTTTGACACCAGAACAAGCTGATGTGTGAATACACCAATTTACAATGTAAATACAGGGTCCAACAATATGGGCATCTTTAATGACCAAATGTGTAAAGTGCATATATTGTTTACTGATTATATCATTAAATAAAACAGATGGCTCATATTCTCCATCCACCTACAGTGGATTAAAACACAATGGTGTAATAGTCTGGTAAACTGGTAATGTGAAACATTGCTTTGTACTGGTGTAGTAGCATAAATAGCTGTTCACAAATGAGCTACAAAGCTCCACTGCCACTAAGAGTAATTAGCTCAAGGCAGTACTGAAAGAATGCTACCTTCACAATCAACACGTGTGTGCCATTCACGCTGAAAACTGCATCTGAAAAATACAGCGGTGACAGAAAGTAGCAAGGAAGTTTCCTGGCATGGATAAAGAAGACCATATGCTTCCCAACATCCAGGCAAGATTGGACACACTTAGAATCATGTTTCTCAAACAATTCCCTATTTAAACGCATTATTTGCGGCCATGATAAGCATGTCAGAGAAACAACAGTGGGTGTTTTTTTTTTCACTTGCACAAGAATTTTTATCAGGAGGAAAGTGGGGAGTGGGTGCAAAAATAATTTTAAGATGCAACTTTTTCTTCAAGAAGAAAAATTAGTGTTGCAATCTTAAACTATCAGTAGACCTATAAAATAAGTAAAAGAAAATATGAAGACTTTGCTCTAACTCACAGTTGTTACAAAAACCTTCTGGGTTACACTTTGATTAATATAGCAAATTCCAAGCTAAACAAGAGTTCTAAGGTAATAAATGCTAATGCTACACAGTGAGATCCTGCACAAACTATTTTAGAGCTTCACAAATGTTGCAGAGAACATAAATATCACTATTTATAGCAAAACAGTTTTTCTCTGTCATTCTCATTTTCTCAATTTCCACACTGACTTTTCTCTGCCTTCTTGATTAGATTCAACTCAGAGAACCATAGAATGGCTTGGGTTGGATCTTCCATATTAGTTAAAGAGCCAGTCAGAATCAGGAAATTTTCCTCCTTTCTATCACCAAGTCAACTGAACAATCTCTCACCGTAATGCCACGCTTTCTCATTCATGACTTTTTTATTCTTCTGAGAGCTGTTCAGCAGGTCAGTGACATATGAACATTTCTTCTGCAGAGTTTTAAAGGTCCAATACAACATATTATATGCTACCAGGGATATAAATTCTTCCTCAGTTTTGGTATTGTCCCATAGCAGCAGTAATTTATCTATAACAAAGTGAGTGATACCCCAAAGTCATAATTTATGGCCTTCTTTGTAAAACTACAATAATAACAGCAACAGCAACTACAAAACACCACCCTCCCTACCCCAGCCAAGGTTTGCTCAAAATTAAAGAGTTCCTTGTTCAACATTAGGGCTACAGATGAGCAAACTACTCACACAACTATGACTTACAGGTTCAGGTCCTGGGTTTTGAGGTAGAACATTATTGACTGACTTGAACACAAATTGTACTCAGCTGAGCTTTCCTTTTCCCAGTTGTTGGTCAGTAAATCTCTTATTTGCCAGAAGTCTGACCTACTACTGCGAACTAGACTGAAAATGATCTAGTCTAAAGTTATTAGCTGAAAGATTAGCTAATAAGGACAAGATCCTGATATCACAGCAGTTTTATACCAGTTGGATCACTTCATTGTTTTCTTAAA
The DNA here is from genome assembly GCF_901933205.1 of Camarhynchus parvulus. Lineage (NCBI taxonomy): Eukaryota > Metazoa > Chordata > Aves > Passeriformes > Thraupidae > Camarhynchus > Camarhynchus parvulus. Next base: position 26,533,493 of record NC_044576.1, on the reverse strand, counting down.
GATAAAGCTCTTAGTGTGCAACCAGAATCATGCTGGAAAGCCAAATTAACTTTACTTTTATTAAAAGTCAACAATTTCAATCAAGTGTGGCAAGAAAAGTGCCAAGTGCCACAGAAATCATACTCAGAAGTCACAAAGGAGCTTTTTTACCTGATAGAAGACAAGGCAAATCAATTTGCATTCCTCCACTTGTTTTCAAATACTACCTCTGTCCAAAATACTGGTATGTCTATGGACAAGGGTGGGAGAAATGAGTTAAAATCATGTTTGTTTGACACAGTTACTCTCTTTTTCTTCAATTGTTTGGTAAGTGCTACAAAAAAAGTTAAATCTCAGTCTTTTGTAATTTTGTCTTGCAAATGTTGCTTTCAGTCAGCATAGTATACAGTCTATTTTGGTCCAGATATGCAACTTTATGAGAATGATTTAATTTTGGTGTCTCTATTTGCAAAGCTCCAGGACATGTACACATGAAGCTACTGTTTGGAAAGGCTGAGCTTCCAGGATTTGCCAATTAGAACAAAATCCAACTCTTCTATTTTTACATTCCTGTATCCCATCAAAAGGCTTGGCTTGATGAAAACTAGAAACTGTAATTTAATTCTGTACACTCTTATTTATGTTCTCTAATTCCTGAAAAGTTGAGCAGAAATTTCTTTCCACAGCACAAGTCATCAGAAATCGCCTCACATGCACCAGCACATAAAACAACTCTGTCTACACAGGAAAAAGGATTTGGGCAAAACATTAAGGAAAACTTGGAAATATCTGACTGAAGAGACGGGGAATGTTGATCAGTGGAGAATAGGCAAAACAAATATCTGTCAGGATTAAAACAGGTCAGTCAATCCTGCCTTAACACAAAGGGATGAACTTTTCTGAAATAATTTCCAAGGTGGTTCTATTTCCTTTGGTAAGTATATGGATTAAAACAAAGTGACCCAGTGGCAAGATATCATGGATACCTTGTGTTCAGAAAATGTTACATTCAGGAATTTATGGCTTAAACACTCTGCAGTAAATGGCATGTGCAAAATTCAACCTATATTGTTCTTTCACAGTTATAGTGTGAGTAGCGTCAAGAACATGATCCCTAATCAACTACTGGCCTTAAAGAGTTTGACTTAATTGATTTCTGAAAAGTTGTCTCCAATTATGTCAGCAATTACCAATGCCAGCTTTCGCTAACAGTTTCTCTTCTTCACATGAACAACCATACCATATCCAAACATGTGTTCACTACCTTCACTATTGCTGAATATCACATCAGAGAGAACTCATCCTACTGGAACCTCCTTCCTGCAGAACTACTGCAGGAAAGCCCTGCACTGCTTATGCAGAGGTCAGACACGGTTTCTCAAGGAGGGATGTTGTGGGATACCTGCTGTGGTTCAGACAGGACAATGCTGGCTGTGAAATGCCTTTTGTTTCACTCATGACACTGTGAACCTTTTTAGGCTCTAGCTGCTTAATGGTCGTCAACATTTCCAGGGCAGAAAACAACCACGAGGGGTTACACAATACTTAACCTACCACGATGCTTTACATTGTTGGTATATGCAGTCTAGGACTAGCTAGGATAACTATCCACTGGGATCCTGCTTTCCTGCAGAAACACAACTGTGTGTTAATGTTCTTTCCAGCTGTTCAGCTGGACATGAGTAGACAGAAGGGGAGCAAATGAGATAGCAATTCCAGATGATAGAAAAGAGGGAATGGAGGGGACAGAACAAAGACCATTGTACACTTCAAAAAGGGATGGAAAAAGAGAATTAGAAATGTGGTCTGAAGAATGCTGAGAACCCTGCTCATAATGGACATAGTGTAGGCAGCCTGACGTGTGGATGAGGCTTTCCAACAATCTGAAAAATAAAACAATGCTACCATATAAATGCTCTTACCTCACCGAATGAGGGACATCCCCTTCTGAAGCTGCCTGGGCACAAGGAGATTAAAACACTGACTTATTTTATCCTGTGCATTTAAGTTACTAGATGTGAAGATCAATCGTGATGTTCCTTTTTTCTTCCAGGTTTGAAGAAAACTTAACTCTGTATCACTTAGGTTGTTAGAGATGAAGGTTTGCAAAGGCTACGGTGGCATTAAACTAATCCCAGCTACATGCCTGCAATGTTGAAATTGGTCCCTTTTTAAGGCATTCAGTGCCTGTGGCCTGGAACTCTCCATGTACACTGATGGCTGGTGGTTAAATAGCAGCTCAAAAGACTTCTGCACCCTCCATGGTGCATGAGCTGAACAGTATTTCTAACACTGAGTGAAAGTAGGGCAAGATTTTTCAAAAGTATTGTGGAAACAGCAGAAACAACACTGTCTCAGAAAGATAAGTAAGATTTAGAAAATGGTTTTCATTGATTATTAAAAATAAGAAATGCATCTTACATGCATCAGATTACATCATACATAAACTAAGGACAGGGAACCCATATTGTCCCATACTATTTTAAAATATTTGCTGTTCAGACCTAGAGGTACATTTCCTGTTTTTTGGTTGGACTCCTAACGATGAAGAATGCTCACCCTTGGGAATTTTGTTGACGACACATTTATGTTTTCCAGATGTTTTGTCCATCACTTCAACAAAGAAACAAGGTTTCTTTTCAAAGTCAGAGACAAAGCAAGGAACAACTAGGTACTAATTAATGCCAAAGTTTAATCTGGAATAACAAGCAGTATGTTCTTCATCCAAGGACTAGATTGTGATTAACATCACCACAAAGCTTATCAATTTCCTTCTGAGAAGATTCAACACCTCATAACTGATAAAGGTTAGCTGCATAACAAAACACAAATGTACAATAACATAAGAATCAAGTAACTATATTAAATGCTTAAAAGTCAGGAAAATTATAAAAAAAGCTATATTGACAGTAACAAGCACTAGAATACACTATGCATATTTTACAGCTTCCAGTTAACAGCAGAAATATTAAGGACATGATTTGCAAGGAGCACAATAAAACCTGTGTTGCCCCAAGAGATGACCCAGAATCATTCTGCCACCTACTCTCCCCCTTATTCAGTCTCCCTCAAGTTAAGGGATTTGCTCCTCTGATTTAAGTTAACCATATGCTTAAATATGCTCCTGAATCAAGGTCTAAATTACTGAAGTAAACAGCTGCAGCTGTAAATATTCAACATGGAGTAGACATTTTGCTTGAGGATTTACCGTTTCAATCATTTTTTCAGTGTAGAAATACATCTTGAAGTAAAAATAGAAATATATGTACAAAAAAGCTGCTGAAACAATTCCTACTCAAACTTCTTTTGGCTTGAGACCAAACATCCTGGAAAGAGGAACTCCTTTATTAGCATGAAAACAAAGCAAATGTAGCTGTATGTTAAACTCCACTCTGGATTGGTGATACAAAGACCTGCCTTCAGAAAACTGCAGAGACTCAACAGTCATGGCCAAGTATGACTGAAACAGGCTTTAGCTCAGAAGAAAATCAGTTTTTTGTCACGGACTTTTGGGGATGGAAACAGAGACTGGTAGGGAAATAGGGAAAAAGGCAGAGCAAACACTCACTCTTTGTTTGGGTTTGTGTCCAAAGGGACATGACTGTCCCCACTGCTGTTCCTAACATATGGAAATGTGGGCTTTGTAGCCAACCAAGGAGGCAGAACAGACGTTCTTAAATTTGTACATCTCTACGAGCCAGAGGAAGCAATAAAGAAGTCCTGTGCATACACTGCTGAATGGCCAGGTCAGTGGGTGGAGGCAGAGCACCCCATGCCCTGCTTCAAGAACTGCCCTACACCGAGTGTCCCCTCAGCCCAATGACCACAACATCACCACTGCTGAAGTTGTATGAGAACTGCTAGAAAAAACTGCAATCCAGGCCCAAACAGTGAAGGCCAATTCTGAAAATCACTTCTGCTTAGGACCAGAGGCAATGGACACAAGTTGGATGCTGGGAAATTTCAGTGAGGTACCTGGAGGATTTGCTTATCTCAGCTGCTACTGGAACAGATTGCTCAGACAGACATTGGTATCTCCAGCCTTATATGTGTTTGAAAAGTGACTGGAGTCTGAGCAACCTACTCTAATGAGACTTGCTTTGAACAGGAGGTTGGACCAGATGATCTCCAGGGGTCCCTTCCAACCTAAATTTTCCCACAATTCTGTGAAATATTGAAGAAAACCTGCAAGGTCTGACAAAGTAGAACAAACTTTGACTAGCAGTGATGCAAGAAGCAGGGATCCCAGAATTTTCCTGGAAAGACTGAAAAAGCTTCACCAGAACTCTCATTCCACTTCTGACTGCAGTCATATTGGTCATGCAGCTGTTGGTAAGCCACATAATTTATTACCTGAGAGATGAACTGAACCCTTACTGCCCCATTTCTATCACACAGAGGTAGTGTCTCTGTCCTGTTGGGAATCAAATTTTAAAAGTCTCTTTTATAAATGCAGATGTGTTCATAAGCTTCTCAAAACATTATTGACAACAATTCAGAACACTGAAATCTGAAGATTAAAAGAGTATTTTTAACACAAAAATTTCCTGGTGAACCAGAGAGTATAAGAAGTTGTTCTGGAGTGTAGCAGCCATTCTTCTAAAATATTTTCCTGCAATTCGAAGGGGGTAGATAGAACTTATCTGCTAATTGAAAAAAGATTCAGATCTACTGAAATTTTTATCTGGTTACTTTTAGGTTTGTTTGTTTCCCACTGGGCTGTGTGTGGCTTGGAGACTTTCCAAATTCTTTTCTTATAAGCTTTTCTAGGCTATTGGCTTAGGATATGGGCAAAACCCTGAAGATATTCCAGAACACATTCTTTTCTACTTCTTTCTAGCATACTATGCACTCCCCAGTTCACACTGGGGTACAGGCCAAGGGATAGAGACCTGAGACAACCCATTCCAGTGCCTCACAGACAAAAACTGCACACTTCATCTAAATCCAAAAATTAATTCCCACTCTAAGTTAATTTTCTGAACCCCCATGTCCCATCACTGCACTCACAATAAAGAATTTCTTCCTAATATCTAATTTAAACATACTCTCTTTCAGTTTGAAGCCATTCCCCCTGATCCTAGTAATGCCATGCCGTAAGAGGAATGTATTAACTTAGTAGAACCTAAGTAGTTTCTACAGAAAAAAAAAGGTCATGGAGGTATAGGTCGTTTGTATGTGAGAATACTTAAAAACACTTATTACAAAAATACTTTTACCCACATACTCAAAATATTGTGAGACAACAAATACCAATACATAAGGCTGGGTACCTTACTGCTGGAGCAGCAAACTGGGATAGGAAGACCTGTCCCTATTATGCCACTGATTTCCTTAGTGAGCCATGGCCACCTACAAAACCTGTCTCTGCTTTTATTCCCCATCTCCAAAACATTTTATGCACAAACACATGGCCAGGGAATTTAGGTCATACAAAGGCAGTAATTTTGCCCTCTAGCTATCTAAATACATGATCTCTTAATATATTCAGCCAGATTCAAAAGAGATGCTGCTTTACCTTTCCCAGACAGTAAAATCAGAAAGAGTTAGGTATTAATTTGAAGCACAGAGTTGTTAGCATGGCATATGACTTCAAGCATATCAGCAAATATATATTGTGGGAACAGCCACTACATTGAGCAATGTTCAATTTATCATTACCTTTTCTGTATAATATTGATGTGGAGATGGTCCTCCAGCGTTTTATTTTATTGGTTCCAGTAATTATGCAAAATATTGTGTGGTGTGTACTGAAGTATGTAGAAATTAGGAAACAACTGCCAATCTGTGCTAATTCTATTTCTTCCAGTTGTATTTGTCTAATACATGCTGATTTCTGGGGTCTGTATTTCATGATTATTCTTGTAACTAAACAAATTGGGATGATGCTGAGGCTGGGATAATGCTAGACCCTTCTACCCAACAGTCACAAACAAATTAAATTCACTGTAGGTCTATCAATTATGAGGTTTTAAACAACATCCTGAGAATTGTCTACTGAAAGCTGCTTCTATGCTGGCATTGCTTTTGGCACGTTTACCTGACCTGAGCTTAAATGCTAAACTGCCTTTCTTCTAGATGGGTGACTCAGCTCAGCATTTTTGTTGAACAACAAGGAAATCCAGTGCTGTTCTGACACACAGAAACATGCCATCATGGTGTTCAACTACATAATCCCTTTGTCTGAAAAGAAGAGCCCAAGTCTATCTCAGAAAGATCATATTTTTCATTTGGCTTATGGAACACTTATAAACTAGGACTCCTAACTGTGATTCCCAAACACAAAACAAAGTCAAAGGTTACAGCATATGTTTTTGTTTCAGCTTCTCCAAATTACTTGCAAATGTATTCAAACACAGTACGAGGAGATACTTTATTTTATTGAAAATAACAGACTACAGGGTGCTGCAAAAAAGGCTGGGGTACCTCAAGCATAAACATGGAAAGAATACATTGGTTTAGAAACCCATAAATCCTTATTTGAATCTGCCAACCTGAAAGTCAAGTAAAGCCCGAAAAAACTATTTTTCCTAAATGCTATGTCTGATTAAGCCATACTATTAAATGACAGCTGAACTTTAACATTAATATGATATTATTTAAATAACTGCATGATTTTTTTTACACTAAAATGATGAATGATTTTTGGACAGCTCAATTGACATAAAGCAAGAAACCCCTTTAATGAGATTTGACAAAATGGAGACATATGCAGAATATTCGTTACAGCTCATGTCGCAGAGCCCTTCCGGGGGAGACTTGGGTTTGGTCGGTGTCTTTTCCTTCATTTTTTTTTATAGTTTATTTTGATTGTCTACAGCCACTGAACCATCCCTTTCAATTGCCACTTCCTTCCTCCATGGATTTTGAATTTAGCTTGTGTCATTTACATATTACTCTTAATCAGAGAATTTTATATGTTTCATTTTGGAGTTGGAATTGTAAGAAATCTGTGGAATGAAGGCATCAGGTTCAGTCACTCTAGCCTTTGTCAATTAGGTACACAAGGAACTAACAAAGGTATTTTTCTGAGGAGACTTATGGAGAAATAAAGCTTGTGCTAAAGAACAGCTTATAAAATTCCAGTTTTCACATTTCCTAAGCCAAGTGACAAATCAACAACTCTGCTAAAATTTTCTCCCCTTTTTTCCCTTTTTTTTTTAATAAGCAAAGTGCATTAAGCAAACACACAACATAAAAGCCTGTGGCAAGGGTAATTTCAGACTGAACTCTTCAGAGGATGCACTAAACTCCTTTAAAACTGTGCTTTCTTAGCACCCAGCACTGCTTATTAGAGGGATGCTTTTCTTCTTTAGGAAACTGAATATGTACAGAAATACAGACATCACAGAGAAGCTCAGGTGCTGTTTCACTGGGTAAAGAACACATATCCAGAGGTGCCACTAATTCAAAAAAAAATCTGTCTGAGAATGCACTGATGCAAATTTAAGGGGAGAAATAATCAGTGGATTACTCCCTCCCTTCAGTCCCACACAGAGTTTTAGGACATTTTCCTTTTCATATCACCTCATTTTGATCCCAGGGACAATTTTCATAACATTGAAAACATGGAAAAAAACATGCTAAAACCACAAGGGTTGACAGTGTGTCTGTCCCATCTATTTAGGTAGAATTGATAATTTTAACCTTTTCTCTGCACATAAATTTATGCTGCCCCAAAACATTTATCAGCGTTCTCATTTTAACAGGCAAAAAACCCCCTCAAGACACAGAAATCACTCAAGAATAGAAAACACAGAAAACCATAATAAAAAGATCTTAATTTTAGAACACATCCAAACCCCCACCATGTTCTAGAACATCCAAAACCCCCCAAATAAATACAAAGAAACAAAGATGAGAAATCATTACACAAGGGCTATCCTTCAGGTTCAGAAAACTCTTTCCATAGGCATGACAAAGCCTTCTATCATACAAAGACATCCTACACAGCAGTCTGGGTGAAAAAAAGTCAGGTACACCAGCAATATGCTGAGATTGAAGTAAAATTGAAAACAAAGGCACGGAGGGAGAGAAGAAAAAAAGAAAGAGCAGATATGTCCCTACCTTGGCCTTACCTTCGCAACATTCCCGTCAAAATCCTGGAACTCTTCCCCAGGTTTGCATCTGCTTCTCTAAGCTGGGGAGAAAAGAGTCCCATTAAAGGTAAGAGGCACAGCCCAGTCTGTACAAAGGACAGAGGTTTCTACAGTCATCCATGTCAGCTAGCTTCAGGGTTAGCACACAAGTTTGTAAAGCCACCAGAGCTCTGAAATTTAAAAATATCTTGTCTTTTTTTCACTTACATAAATATGAAACCCAGACAAGGGAAGTCATTGAGGCAAGAAAGGTGAGTCAGGATAAAGAGCAAAAGCTTTACAAATAAAGGGTTGCAGGTAGAAGCTCTATACATTGGGATCCATAAGTCCCACGTGTAATGTGTATTGTTTGTGTACGCTAGTGAAAGGATCAAGGGATGAAGAGACAGCCATGTTCCTGATGCTTTATGAAAAGAAAGACATATCTTTCTTTCACTGTTTTTCAAAGACTGTCTTTTAAAGAAAGAAACAGAAATACAAAATATATCACTTTAGCAATTCTGTGTAAAATAAATATATCTATACTGCCCCTTAAATATAAAACTTATACTGATCTTACAGCAGCCACCTGTGGCCTGGGTGCTCGAATGCTTTGTGTATAGTATATGCACATGTACAGAAGGAACAGCTGTACAGTCTATATGGTGGGTTTTTTTCATGTAAGGAGCTCCCACTCACTGAAATGACCATTTTTGTAGTTTATTAGGACAAAGAAAACATACAGTTTACAGCTACATCTAATTAGCTGTCTTGTTCTACAGCTCTCAAAATATTGCAAAATAGGTAAAAAATGAAATAGAGTAGATGAAAAGTTATGAAGCAAATGAACTTCATGTTTATTTCTATTGCTTTTTAAAAGGGATTAAAATGTCCCCTCTCTTTTTAGTGTTTATTAGTGTCCCACAAAAGGAAATCTAGAAATTAGAAGGTAATAGGAAGAACTATCCTAGGAAGTTACTTTCCTATCACCTCTTCTGCCGCTGGCAGCTAGAAGAGAGACATCTTTTGACATTTTAGACATCTTGGAACCAGTAAGACATCAAAATCTACTGTAAAAAAATGTAATGATTATGACTATTTCAGTTATGAAATAGCAGGGACCACTGTTTCTACCATGCTCCAAAACACAGCTGTGTGTACATACATAAAAACATTCTTCTCCTTGTGAAAGCTGAATATTTACCTCATCATAATCAAATGAGATTGAAAGGATTACCTGAGTCATTGACTTCTTACTGAAAAAACTTTGTTGTAGTAGACAAAATGCATCCTGTGTTACAAATCCATCAAAACAGTAACACTGCCAAGGAGAGTGGCAGTCTTCCAATAACAAATCACCTTCACCATAACAAACCACTATTATATCTTGAATATTTGAACAGCAGCAATATTAAACCCAGTCTCTATTCTGGAGCACAATACTGTAAATATTTGCTGGCAGATTTAATGCTTATTACTGGAATCAGTAGGTGATGTGACAATCAGTGTCACATAACCTTTTTGCATAAATTTCCTCCTTATTCTTCTAAAAGCTATTAAGAAAATTCCAAGTAGAAGCTGGGGCTGTATAACACCAATCAAGTCTTGCTCTTAGCAATATCATATTCAGTGGGAAGGCTTGCACTAACTCTCAGATCTCAGTAATTATGTGCTATGATGGAACAAAGATGAGTATTATATTCCAGGGAGGCCATTCCCTCATTTTTTCCTGATTCATCTAGACAATTCAAGCTCCAGAAAAGCAGTTTAGCCCAGTTTGACACAAGTAACAGCAGAAAAAACGTCACAATAATTTTTAAAAGGCTCATTAAAAAGCCAAGTTCTTATCTATGCTAGAAGGGAATCTGAAGTACAAATGTATGCTTTACATTGGTCTTTTATTATTCATAAGGATGCATTTAACACTTGGGGCTTCTCCTCCCTTTTCACAGAAAAGTAGCGCTCTCCTTTTTACCGTTAAATGTTTGATCCTAACTTTCCTCTCTTGCTGCAGGATTCTACCTGACAGCTGGAATCAGTGCTGATAGTTAGGAAGGGGAAGCTGAATCTTAGGGGTTTGACAAACTCCTCTAAGCAAGACGACCTCATGTTTTTATGGTAATAAAAAACCCATAAAATAAGCAAAAGAAACATTAAAAAAGAAACAAACACATACACACATAGTTGGAAGATCTCTAGCTACCTCCCAAGAGAATGCTAAGAAAACACCTTTTCTTCTTGCTCTGGCATAAATAAAAAAAAACACATGAAGAGTTCCAAACTGTAAGTTTGTTTTTATTTAAAACTGAATTATCTGATTGCAGTTCTTCCACCGTTTCTTTACCAACACCAGCACACCACAGAAGTATGGAATGGAACTGGTGGAATGTGAACCTCTTAACCAGCATTACAGAACTGCTGTAGTGAAAACATTTTGAAACAGACTTTGATGTTAGCAATGGCAAATCTATATGGTTTTTAAAGATAATATTAAGAATACTAATGAGAAAACAGGAAGATGAACAAGATGCTGACATTGATATCTTGTCTGCCTTAGACAAATTTTGAGGTTTTCTTAAAAGATGCTGCATCTTTTAATGTCCTGTATAATCCAGTTAACCTATTTGACATGTAGCAGAGCTTTTATCCCTTCTCTTTACCTTCAGAAGAAAATATGAGTTTTACTCTACAGACAGGAAAATTCATATATGTAAATTTAACCAAACCATTGAGACATGAATTTATTTACATTTTGTTTATAAAAAATAATTTCCCTAATTTTCTCAATATTGAACTGTTAAAGCTGACCATCATACTCACTGTGACAATTTCATTCCAGAAGACAAGTTTATTCTCTGGTTGATAAGATAATAACTCCATGTATTTAATGTACAGCATTGATAAAGCACCCTCTGTTGTGGTCTTTCAAAATCTCTAGAAAATGGAAAACTAGCTAAATCATCTAAGATCTCCCCTGAATGTTCATCTGAGTGTATATAGACAACTGGAACAGGTAGAGCCATATGGCTCCACTGGAGAACTTTTCTGAATTCCCTGAAGAAAATATTTTAAGTATTTTAAAGTATTTAAGTGGCTCTTGATAAAAAACCTTGACATTTGAGATCTTCCATTATGACAAGAGGGTTTTTTTGCTGCATTGTGGTGGAGTACGTATGTACTACTCTTTCCTAGAATATCCTTCTTATTTTTAATCTTGTTCTTTGCATCTCACAGGTTTTGCCTTCAAAGAAATTTGCTCCTCAGGTGGAAAGCAATGAAAAGGAAAAGTTATGCTATGAACCATGCATACATTGATTGATCAGAGCTACATCCCTGGGATATACAGGATCAGCAGAAAGGAATACATGGCATTTATCTCCATTGCTTGGGTTTTATTTGTCCAGCTAGAAACAGAAAAGCATTTCAGACTCTGCAGTCACTGGGGATATAAGAAGTGGAGGTGAAATATAACACCAAGTTGCCAGAACAAAACTTGGTCAATCCTAACAATTCTCAGTTACATTTAGTGATCTAGCTATATTTAGTGTTTTAAAGTAGTTAATGCCCAGCACTTCAGAAAGCAACTGGTACGGCTGGCAGAAAATGCCACATTAATGCTGTTATAGGAAGCTTTACTAATCAAAGCTATCCAAGTGAAGAAACTCCCTGGGACAGTTAAAGGAGATTTTTTAAAGTGCCAGTGGTCAGTCAAGATACGTGTGGAACAACCTGGCTTTGCAAAAATTGGACACCTGGGAAAAGTGTCTGAACAACAGGTCATGGACAGAGAGTCCTGGTTCTGTGAGCAGAAACCAGAGACAGAGAGGCTGGGTTCCCACATGGAAGTTCAGAGAACTTGTACACATTGGATGGGATGGCTTCTGAGCATCTCCATTAACTCTGCACTCTCAGTGGAGCTGATCCCCATGGAAGCCCCAGGAGCCAGAAGTGACAGAGATATGTGGCCTTGGCTGCAGAGACAGAGCAGCAGTACCTGCTCCTCACACAGACCTGCCTGAGGGGCTGTTATTTGCATCCGCAGCTACAAAGAGTAAGGTTGCTCAACTATTAGAAGCTCACTTACAATCCTGAACTGTGTCATAGGAAGACCAAGCAGTCATTGGAATGGACAGTATAACAAACCCTTCAAAGGACAGAACACTGACCTAACTGTGATGGTGACAGAAAATTTGCTCCCAGCAGCAGATTTAGTGACTACAGTGTGACTCCCCATCAGAGAAATTTGGCAGGATGGGGCCCATGTAAGACACTTTGTAAGTTCTCCACTGCAGATAGCGATTATATCTCATCTGGATTATTTTTGCATGCACAAAGAACTTGCCCAGTGCAAATAAAATGCAGACTCAGCAATTACTTATTATCAAACTTACCCTTTCCCGAGCCCGCTGGATCTTCTCTCTGTCATGGCTGAGGTTTTCAAGCATCTCCTGTCCAATCTGCTCTGCATTAAAAAATGAAAATGTAAATCATGAAAAATACAGCTTGTGACTGCAAGGCCTTAAAATGCCAAGTTAGATTCTAACACATGTGGTAGCCTAATCACTCCTCCTAACTGCAAAAAGGAATACATCATTATTTTAAATTTTAAGTTTTTCAAACAACATAAAACTGAAGAAGCAAACCAAACCAGAAGCTGCCCCTCTGCAGTCTCTTGAGATTGTCTACACCCTGGGAATTGATGCTGACCTTTGATCTGTGAAACAAAGGCAAGAAGACTTTCAGACTTGCTCTAGATGCTGGGTGCTCATACTTCCTATCTACTCCTTAAGCCCAAGGAAGTCAGTAAGCCTTTGCTAAAACACCAGCCATCCTTGTACATCTAAAGACACAGAAGTCATATTAGAAGAAAACCTCTCTCAGTGCCTCTCAGCATTTACCATTGATGCTTAAATGAAAGCTTTTTCAGGCTCAGCCCAGTTACTGGTGTGTGCTTTGCTCCACCATGGACTATTTCTGGCTGGCTTAGAGATAGGCTGTAATCTCCTGATGTTTTCAAGAGCAGACAGAGACATTAATTTATAGTCATCACCGTTTGTTTACACAGGGCTTGTTTGCTTCCACAGCTTACGCTGAACCAAAGGTTACAAAATTATAGTGGAGAGGCCTCAAGATATGGTACAAAGACAACACAAGACGCCAAAACTTTACTCTTCAAACAGCTTCAATCAAATGCTTCTCTAACACTGAAATATTAGCAGCAAGTATAGAGGAGAGATTTAATCTTCAAAGCTCTATAGAAATATTAAGAAACCCTTCCTGTATTTCCCCGAAGGAGAAAAATAAGTGAAAGCATTCCCATTTTACAGATGGGGAAGCAGGCAGAAGGAGCTGAAGCAGCTGTAGCTTTGCCTCAGGACACACAGCACGTGTGAGACAACCAGCATTTCTGTGCACATTCATTTAGGGTACTTAGCAGGCTTACCAGAGATATGAACCAAAACAGTACAACTACAAAAATATGGCTTTTTTCCACTAAACAACAAAAAAGTGCCTTGCTTTTGTTCCGGTGAGTGAGTGGGATCCTAAATGTCATTATTCAGGAAGCCTTGAGAAATGGATCATTAAAAATTCAGCAATATGTTAGTAAACACAATTATGGGGTTTTTTTAATAGATAGTCAGTCCATTTTCAAGGAGCAATCCAAAGTAGAATCACCTCAAACTTTAAAAGTTTGAGACAAGCAATGTTATTTTTAAATCCATTTAACACAAGGTACACAGTCTGCCAGATAAAGTCTGAGGAAATTCATTACATATATATTTCTCTATCAGTTGCCAAGTATAGTACAAGTAAGATAAATATTTCCTCTGACCACAAATTGACATCCTCATTATGCTATCTTGTCCCTCTTGGCTCGCTGCTCTTTACTTTTAGCTGTATATACAATGCCTCCCAAAGGTGAAATGTGGTAAGATACATGGGTTTGGAGTTAAAAAGGCTGCACAGTGCAGTGCAGTTACACAAATGGCAGCCTCAGAAAGTGATTCACAAGAGCCTTGCTTATGTTTGCATGTCAAAGGACTTACAGGATGGAACTATACTGAGCTTTTCCTCATTAAAGCACTCAAAATATTGTAATACACAAACAGAAATATGTGTTAAATATAATCCAGGGGAGAAAAAAAAACCAACAAAGCAAAAATCTCTTAAAAGAGAGGGGGAAAAAATCAACAAATTACCAACCTAGTAGCATGAGGTGAAATGATAAAAAGTGTATTTAGTGCTAAAATTACATGTATGTTTGCAGACATAAAGGAGTACGAGTTACAGATCTTCCTTCAAAGGAATAAGTACAAAATACATGGCTAAAATGGTTTTGTATCTCATGAACAAAGCTCAAAAATATCTTTGTAGGGAACAGTTTTATTTTTATTACACCAATTTTTAAGCAAGTTACTGTGGGTTTGTATATTTTTTTTTCATCTTCTTCCCGTCACTGGCAAGTTCACACTCTTAGCTTTTTATAATGATTGAGTTTATTTTCCAACCATCAATGTGACAGCAGCATCAACTGTAAGTGAGGGTAAAACACCGTCACTTTGACGAATAGTGTATTTTCCTCTCATTGTCGATGACTGAAGACATCAATAAATAAGGAAGGAGAGCATGTCAGCCAGAATATCACAGAATGAATTGTTGATATGACACTTAGGGATTAAACCTTCAGCCATGAAGTTCAACCTAGCAGAGGGGTCTGAGAACTGAGATAGTTGCGTTTCTTCCCAGCAGCCTCTATAGATAAATAATTGGACGGATCATCAATTTTACAGGAGTAGCTTTACTCTACATGCACTTTTGCTGATGATCTTTGGCCTCTTTTGGGCTAAAATAACAACATAAGTTGAACAAAGAGATATGACAGAGATAACATAATCTCACAGTAAGTTTGCAAACATAAATTGACACCTTTATCCTCTTCATATTCTCATTCTACTCAGAAAATTCACTGATGACAGTGAAACTTGATTTTTAGCTGGAAGGTCAAGACAGTCGAACAAAAATATTATTACACAGAGAAGATAAAGACTTCTCAATGAAGACATGTCTCTTCACTTGGTTTGCAGCTGAAAGCACCTGGGACTAGGAAAAATGCAGCATTACCCCACAGTACAGCTAATTACAAGCTTGATATAATTGCTTTCTAACATTTTTCAGGTTTCCCCACAACTCTGATGTTTTCCTTCCAGTTAAAACATTCATCTATGTGGCAGATTCATGCTTTTAGTGCAATGGTGCTGTATGGATCTTCCCAGCCTACTTATAATGCAAGTCATTGAAGAAGCTACTACAGTTATGTGAAAAGGTCAGGTTTGTAAGATATACTGTAGTGCAGATGCATGAATTAAGACCAATACACAAACTAAAGGGTGTTGCCTGTTGCTAGTAATGGTGTTATTTCCACAGAATCTTAACGATGTCAATTATTTGGGGATTATGCCAACCTTTCCCTTGTTTTGTACGGACAATTTTTAGTATGGTGCAGGCCCAAGTCCTACCAAAGACTGAGTGGTGCTGCCTCTTCAAACTGAAATTCCCAAAGAGATGCATAAAATTATGTTCTAAAATTACAGCTAAACTGTGAGAAGCAGAAGGGTGAATGCATTTACATCATTATTATCTGTGTACTGACAGAGGGCAGGAATATTCGATAGAGCAATTATCTCAGTCTTAAACAATGCTGTGATGGGCAGAGAAAAATATTTCTGAAAAAGTACATAATGTTAACAAGCATCATCCTTAAATGGTGAATGCTAAAATCCACAGCTCTAAATGTATTCTGCCCTAAAGGTTTTTTGAACAAAGTATGGGAAATCATCTTTAGTGCCAAGCACTTCAAAAATGCCATGTTGTGAGTCCAACACAAATGGTGCCTGGTTCTATGAGACTAAGTTATGCAAGAAAAATATAACATTTCTTATCCTAAAACACTGAAATTAATTAGAGAAATGAATATGACTTTCCTCACTTGAAGAAAAAAAACTAACACCCCCACCCCAAAACATAACAAATGCAAATCTAACTTCCCCCTTCATGTGTGCACAAATTGGCACATGACTTTCAACAGTTATGCTGAGATAAAGCCAAAAGACAATGATCACTTCTAGCAATGATTTGCACTCCTGAATAAGCCCTTTCTTTGGAATTTGCTTGTAACCTGTATGCAGTATTTATACATACAAATTGTAATTATTTAATATGTGGTCCACAGAGTTTGATTTCTAATACCTACACACACATCAAGAATGCAAAATAAGTTGTGCTTGACTGGTTTCTTTTACTTTTTTTTGCCTCCAGCCATTTAAGAATTTATGTACTTTATCAGCTAAACTGATTCTGAAAGAGCTTTTTCTAATCACTCAAGTCAATAATACTTTTTTGCCCTAAGAATGACTAATATATTTACTCAAGAGACAGGAACGACACGGAATAAGCCTCTCCAGGCTTTAGGATAAACAAGCATGAATTTTTATTAATTTTGAAGACAGACTCCCTATTTTTCTTTTCATATGAAAAATAAAATAATCCAACATAGTTTATAGAGCACTTTTTCTCTCAAAGTGTACCCTGTGTGTTTGCATACATATGTGTGTACATATATATACATGTATGTGTGTGTGTATGTGTGTGTACATATAAAAGTGTCATAAGATGCAGCAGATAGCTTGATATGATTTAAAATACAAAAAAAACCCCCAACTTAAAAGAAACAAAATCACAGAAAGCATGCCTGGAAATATGATTTGCTCAATCTCATCATATATACAATGCATGCATCTGAGCTATGTAATTGGAGGTTGGAAACAACAAATTAATTTACACTGGGAAAAGCAGAAGATCATGTTGAAAATCACGACGGCTGTTCTACAGAATCATGAAATAATGAAATACACTACAAAAACCACTGTGTGTTGACCAGAGTAGGAGTGGGGAACAGTTCCAGGCTGAGATCCTCAGCCCTGCCCAGTGAGCAGGGCCATTTGGGGAGTGCAATTGTGTGTGGTCTTTGCACAGAGGCATTACATGCTCTGAAGATGTAGCAAAAGCTTATACAAGATTTTTGAAAACTATGCTGACACAGGCTGGGGCGTTTTTTTTTTTTTTCTAAAGCCACTCCATTTTGGACAGGTTAAAAGTTTTGATTTTAGGAGACTGGGATAAATCATCAAGAGCAGTGTCTGGGAAAAAATACTAGAAAGTGTTAAAAGCTCACTGTTCAGAGGTGACAGCAAGCAGATTTACAAACTTGGAAAATATAGGTTGCAGGAGTTGAAGAATTCAGGGTTGAGTCAAACACCTTATGCTTCTGACAGCAGAAAGTTAATAAAGAAAGTGATGACATATCTTGAAGTATAGGGACACAGGTAAAAGTCCAATAAATTCCCCAGTTCAGCTGACATATATTTACATTGAACAGCTGATAAAATTAGAAACAGAAGGATTTAGATCATTAAGGTTATTAAAAAACAAGTACAGGGTAATACAGATAAATGAAGGATAATGTAACAGCCATAAGCCAATGGAGAGACAATTTGTAGAGTATTAACAGAACAGTGAAACATGAGTTAGTGCTCAAATCCCTCAAGAATCTGCCATGAAGATGTTAATCTGCTAAGTGGTCAATTAACACAATAAAATAAAAATTAGCTACTTTTTATAGGGGTTAGTTGGCTTCTTCAGCAGAAGCAAATGCCATACAGGTAGAAAGAGCACTGACAATCCACAGCATTCACCAAGGACATGCAACACTTTCAGAGCTGTCAGAAGTTCAGTTGCAAGAGAGGATAAAAGAAGTTGCCCAGTCTTACTGCAGAAGTAAGTAACATCTAAAAATACCTGCCAAACTTCCAAAGTCCAAGATGTCCACCAAAGTAAAAAATACAAACATTTTTCAAATGAAAAGGTCTCCCTATAAGCTATAATGGATGTTCATGAAATTATTTTTATTGGCCAAGAGCAAAAGGGGTTGGTTGAGACTGGGATCAGAGAAGCCAGAAAGAAAAACATCCAGAACACCTAATCAGAATTCAGTCTTTGTGTTTTGTTCAAAATAAAGAAGAAAAGATTTTTGAGGAAGGTGCCACATGCCTTTAAGAACAAACCGGGAGCATTTCATAACCAACACCTCCCATGGTCCAGGCCTGGTTTGTCCTTCCCCAGTAAAAAAAAAAAAAAAAAAAAAGCAGATAAATGAGAAGAAAATAGGATAAAGAAAGAAGAAAGATGACAGACCTAGTAACTTCACCTCCAGTTGCTTTTTCTGTTTCTAAAGTTTCATACCTTTTCTGAAATCCTAACTTACATCAATCTGCTGGTAAAAAACAACTCATTTCTCACTAACTGATGTATTTTTTTCTGTCTACTCCTATCACCAATCTAGCTGAGCTCCCTTACTAACATCCTCACAGCAACATTCACAGGAGGTGGCAGGCTTTGATTCTGCTGAGCACTTGTCTACATTGCAGGCTGGCCATTGTTCTTGCCATGCCCCAGCCCAGCAGTGCTTGTCTGCTCCAAATTCCTCCCATCGCATCTTCCTCCTCTACCCTCTTTCTTCAAGTAAGTTCTAAGGCAAAAAAGAAATCTTTCCTTAGTGCATCAATAAGTAAACAACTTGCTACTCCCCTTTAAATCACTAATAATGTACCTAAAGTTGGGAGCCAACGCTCAGTGTCTTCTTTTGCTACTTTTTAAGTGTTCCCAGGATGGAAGAAGCCCCTGCTCACTCTGAGCTTGGTGCAGGAATGGGTGATGCTTCACTGCAGTACTGCCAGTCTTGAACTTGTCTGAAAGTGGTTCAGCAGGGGAGAGTATTAAAAATCATGATAGCATCTAAATAAGGTTGCAGAAATACATCCTCTAAAACTTGAGCCACAAACCGACATTTAATCAAACTTGTGACTCCAAACAGCACTGAGATGACACAATGGTGATCTTTGGTTCATCTAAGGCTGTATTCATAATAATTATTTAATCAAAAGTGCTCCACCATCTACCCAGTTTGCTATAAACTCAGAGCAGTACAAACAACTACTCTGGACTCTATTACTGGTAATTTTAAAGACTTAAAATGTACAAGTAGAGAGCTGGCAACTTAAACTCCTGCATGAGCAGCTTTGAGGCTTGTAAAGTTGGCCCTATCTCTAGAGCTGATCCATTCTTAAAGCAGTAAGTGCACTTCAAGACACAGAGCTCAGCACAAAACAGATGAGACAGGCTATTAGCCAATCAGCAAATAGAAAAAAAAAGTTACATTATGTTTTTAAAAGAGAAGAAAATGTTCTGAAATTTATGAAGAATATTCATTGAAGAATATGTCTTAAAATTGAAGAGTGGAGTGAGATTTTTTCCAATCTTATTTAACTACATAACCACTACATACCACAGTATATGACATTTAGGCAGCACAATGATGAAGAACAAAAACTGCTAGTTAAATGTGTAAGCAATGGAAGAATTTATTAATTTCTCAGACTGATTCTTTATGATCCATTTATGTAGCTTAAACTTATCAATAGTAACAAGAGTGTTTTGCAGTATGTCCTCTGGGCATCAGTAGACCCATGAAAAGAGTATATCCTTCAACTGTTTCAATCTGAGAAAATGCTCCTTGAAGCAAAAAGCAAAGTTATCATCAGAAAGTAAAGCCAGAACCAAACAAAATTACATTTGGGCTTGTTCAGGTTTCTCTCAACATCCTGATTTACCAGATTTATCTTGGATCTACAGGTCAATTAGAAAGTCAGGAAAGCTGCCAACATGAACAAGAAGTCTATGCCTGTTTGATCTCTAATACTTCCAGGAAGCTAAAGAGTGTTTTAACCTTTCTTGCACTGTTCAGAAATTCATTTCAAATGTGAATGGAACTATCTCCTGCTGTATTCACATTCATATTTAAACAACGAAAACCAGAAATAAAATAGCACCCAGACATTAGAAAAATAAAGCAAACCTAGAAGCTGATTAATAAATAATGCTTAAACACATTGACCAAAAAGTGCAGCAGTCTGTGCATAAATAAAGCATTCTATAAACACTGTGTGTATATAAAAATATAAATGAATAAACTTTCTTAAACATGGTAAAGCCCACGAAGCAGGTGAACAGCTCAGCAACCTCGGAGCTGGCTTCAGTGCAACTCACTCTTTGAATACGAATTAGCAGTGGGTAATAGCAGCATATTTATGAGGCCTTTTGCCTGGTCCTTCTCTCCAGTGAATGCTGTATTATTCATTGCGTGTGCCCTGACCCCAGTGCGCTCCTGTTCTGACAAATCATACTTGATTAAGACAAATCTTTATTAGTTAGCTAGTCAACTTCCCCATTTATCATTTGCAAATCCCATTCTCTTTTTCAGGTACAGTAAAAAAAGTAACTGAAACCAAAACCATTTTTTCTCCGTGTAAAATGAAATGCTTGTTACAGCCAGCAAGTGCAAACTGAAGCCTAGAAGTCAGTAATAGATGATAAAAAAAAGCTTTAACAGGCATAAATTACAAATGGGGCAAAACTCTAACACAACAGTTTACCTTGGATAGCCTGAAGAAACATTAATTAGCTCATCCTTTCAATGTTTCCCATTTTTTTCACAAACTGAATCCCTCAAAATCTAAATGCCTTAAAAAGAAATGCATTGCAAAGTTGGAGGATGAAAGTACTAAAGTATAAAAAATCATAATAAAGAGAATGCTGAGGAAAGTTATTGTTCAAAGTTTCTACCAATACCAAAAAACATCTTTTAAAAGGAAGAAATATGAGTACCTAATTACTACTAAAGATTCATTTTCCTTTGTAAATGCAGTATCTCTCCAAAGAGGAGGCAATTTGGAGAGGAAAAACCCCTTTCAACACAATGTTAGAGTATTTATTGGGCAATTTACAACCAGAGAACCATGTGATGTGCAGTGCACAACAGTTTTGTCATGATGGTGTTTTTGCTTGCAGAGAATATTGTTTCTTCTACCAGGACTCTGGAGATCAGAAGCAGCTACTTGGAGATGGAGAGACAAGGGACAGAGGGAAGGGACAGCCTGTAGTTTATTGGAATGGCTGCTGTCCAAGTTCCAGCTCTACCCCAGAATTTTATTCTCTAGAAGGATCTCTAGCAAATGCTCACTTGGCTGTATTTTTGTCTGGTGATGAACTTAAGTAGATTGTCCATTTTATTACATTTTGAATCTTGGTTTTCGACATTGTGATATTTATACCCATCAATTAGAATCTGTGTTCATTTGAAATATACAGCAATTTAAAAACCTGCACCAAAAGGACAAAACATCAAGATAAACATCTTGGTGCTCTGTACCCAGAACACTTCTTACAGTCTTCCTCCACTTACAGCTTCCCATCTCAAGCCATTTTTCCTTTGTTTTTTGTTTTGTTTTGTTTTTCTTTTTTTTTTTCTCCCCTGCAGGACCAATGCAGCTATGGATTCTGCTGCTTTTTCACACACATGAGCTAAGTGCTAGTTATTTCCATCTGCAATGTTGCCTTTGATTACGCACAGAGTAATGCTGAGAAAACCACTGCCTCACTAAACCCACAGCAAGGTTCAGAGGGAACAATGAAAAATACTTTATGGCCTTGCAAATCAGTGTTATCAGGAGGTATACAAAAGGGAAAGAATCCAGACTAATTTTAAAATCCTGGTTGAATTTGCAGGGCTATGTGTATATATATGCATACATATAAATAAAATTAAAACGTCTCTGTCCTTGTACTTGTAAAACAAAGATATTTCTTCTGGAAATTGCTGAGATGGAAAAATAGACTATCCCATAATGGAGTTTTTACAGCACTCCTCAGAGCAGACTCATATTCTAAGATCAAGTTAAGCTCTTCTGATGATGTTTCAGAGGTTGACCTACATGGGACCTTTATTGCATATAGACACAATTTGTTTCTAAGGTATCCCTGCTAGAAGAAATGGTTGAAAAACCTGATTTTTCAGTAAATGCCTAAGATGACAAGTGTGATTTCTTCTGATGGAGCAACCCAGCAACACTTATGAACAGTTTTGGCACCTGTACATTAGACTACCACTACATGACTTGATTTAGGGCAGACCTGGAGATTTAGGGCTGACCTGGAGACCTTCAGAATAGAGCAGTTTACTGCATGGGGCAGCAGCTTCTGCTTGGATGCTCCCAAAGCATCAGCCTGGAGTGCTCCAAGTACCATCCTAGCTATTGGAAATGGTCTTTGGGCCCCCAAGGATTTGGACCAGGATTACCAGGGAGGCTGTTTGCTCCTGGGTGCTCCCTGGACTGCAGCTGGCACAGACACGGGCACTGCAGGTGCCTTGGAGCAGTGCTGGCAGCTGAACAGTCCCTGTGGGGATGTCCCAGGCTTGGGTGACATCTCCTCCCTCTCCTGGTCTGCCAGACTTGTCAGCATGCAGGACATGCTGCCAAAGGCACAGGTGGTTTGCTGTGGGACGTCATTAACAAATTTGTGGGAACTTGTTGGCAGGCCACTGTCAGAGTTTATTTGTGTGGATGGTCTGTGTGCTGCAGACAGAATGGATTTAGTGCGTTTTTCTTTGTTGTACCTTAATTCTTGATTTCTAGAAGACAAACATGAGTAAAACATTACGTCTAGCAGCCCTTAGCCCATACAGTAAAGAGACAAATATCTGGATTTTCTATCATGCTCAAAGATCAAGAACACAGGGAGGCAAGGTCAGATTTGAGAAAGGGCCCTGGACTGCTGGGTTCTGTATTTGAAATGAAGTCATGCCACCTATGGGCAGGTACCATCCAGCCCAACATCCCCACTGACATTACAGACCTGAGCCCATGGCCATTTTCACATTTTACTGCTGTTTTGGATGCCAGTTAAAAAAAAAAAAAATGATCTTTCTGAAATTTCCTCAAGCAATCTTTAATGTTGCAAGATAGGATTTGAGAGAACAGAACTGAGTGTCTCAGGCACTACTGTACCCCTGGTAAATTCTTGTGCGTGCTTCCCTGGCTCTAAAATAGGTGTGAAGGAATCCACATTAGTCAGACAGCGTGTAACATTAAAAGAATTACTTTCCTATGGTAGGCATTTAAATACTGCACTTAGCTTCTTATATATTCATTTTCATTACAACTACTAGTTTGAATACCATTTTAATTGAAAAAAACCCTCAAGATTAGAAATTATTTTTAAAATGAAATCTGAAGTGGCCCACTTTCCTCAACTGCAGAACATTCTATTTAATCTAATAAGGGGTTTGTAGATTATTCGAACCCCAAAATATAATTATCCCATGATCTATTTAATTGTTAAATTATTGCAGTATGACAATTTAATGCAAACACCCAGTTTACAAACATAACTTTGCTGGAAATTCTCAAGAAGTGTTAAACCGATGTCAGTGTCTCAGTAATTTCGCAGTTTAAAAACAGTTAGAAATGTAATGACTACACTGCACTTGATTAAAGCATTTACAGCTCTAATCAAAAACTGACAGCAAGATCAAAGATGTTAACTTAAATCTCTCTTCTAATTATGTTTAAAATGCCACACCTCAGGCCTGTCTCTCCTCTTCTTTTTCAAACCAAATTCTGCTTAAGAAAGATCTAACACTTCTTAACAGTTCATTATCCAATAAAACTATTCAAAGCTTAAAAGCAATCTACACAATTAGTCAGGACCTCAGGGAGTCCACCGGTAGTCTTTATTACAGGGCTTCATATTAAAACACCTTAATTATATTTGTCAAATGGATTTCATTAAAACCCATCGTCACTTTAATTTTCATATTTTGACAGTGCTGGCATAGCATTATTACCACCTGCCAAGCTACGAACTACAACAAAATTATCAAATTCCTTCAAATACTAAGCAGTTTCTTTTTGTACCTGACCAATGATTTCCCTCTTTTTGGTGAATGCACCATAATTAAGAGGAATAATTAAAATTTCATATTCAAGCAGCACACAGGCAAGCTAAACGTGCAGTGTATCTGTTGCAGGTGTGTAAATAAGAACCTATATGGATACCTGGTTGCCAGGAGCACATAACACAAAGGTAGGGCACATATACTGAAGTGCTTCTGAATAATAAAGCCAAGACATCAAACAGAATGCACTATTATTTAATCAAATGACAACCATGAGGATTTGAAAGCAGAGGACATTTTAACTTCTACTCATTATGCTGTCATTTCAACACAACAGATCTGGGGATTATGACCATACACTGTAACCACAGTTTTATTTTAGATTTAATCCATGGAGGTTCCACTTGACTTTAGACAATCACAATGAAATTTAATTAAAACAAAATTTTTCAACGTCTCTTCATACAGTTAAGTACTGTGACAGGGTTTCTGGTATTTAGGATACTTTTCCAATGCAGGACATACCAATTGTTTGATTTTTTTCCTTAATACTCAATGCCACAGCAATTAACGACTTCAGATAATTACCAATAATAAAAAAGGTAGGTACCAGCATCTGTCATGCAACACAGTTTGGGCTGTTAACATCATCTGAGATATAGAAATAAATTGTGTCCTCTTTTTTGTTATCTGAAATGCTGTACAGAAAACTGAATTTATTGTTATTGTGCATATATATACTGAGCTAAATTCAAGCCTGATTAACTCCATGTTCTTCAGTGAACATGTGTGTGAGATGACTTTGGCCCACAACAGATAGAACAATGGCATGCAGATTGCAATGGGGAAAAGAACAGAGAATTTTCCTTTCTTCCATATAATCATAGCAAGAAATAAGAAATTAAGAGGTTTCTGCCATATGTCTAACACACTTCACTGCTTTGTACAAAGGTCTCAAGAGTAATGATCTCCGTGTGTCATGAATATTTTAAGACTTATTAAATGTTCTTGGATTATTTTGAGTAAAACTATGGGATTCTAAAGAAATGGTTTAAATGACAATCAAATATTATTCCTATTTGAGGTGAAATAAAAATTTTATAATTATTTAATACATTATCAAGGAGGAAAGCTTCAACCTCTTTCACACCATATCACAAGTTTTAGCAGAGGAATTGCTGAAGACGTGCTGGGGTCTATTTTATTTAATTTCTTTTATTTCTTTTCATTGCTTTAATTGCTTTTGAATTACAAAGAAATATAGAAACAGCACTTACAAGCAAGGGACTAGGAACTGATCACAGATCTCTTATTTGATTTTTTGGCAAGTCATCTTATTTCTTTTATCCTATTTACTCTATCTGTAAAACAGGGGTAAATAATGTTTCTACTAGAATTCCACTGAAACAAGCAAATGCCCACATGCTGCCTAGCTTTTGTTACAAGGACATCTTACAGCAAACAATCAGAATTTTCTGGTGTCTCTTGTTCAACTTCAAACTATCCTGACAGCCTTGGGGGTTTCTCTTAGAGAAACCCAGAGACAATCTAGGAGAAAAGCAGTGTTTTGAAAACAATTCCCAGCCCAAACCAGTGTACTTTGCTTCTACTGACCTGGTGGGAGCCAGCTCCTCCAGCTAAACACTGGGATGGATGGAGGGATAGGGAAACTTCCCAGATGGGGAGCTGGTGGATGAGGGAAGCTCACACGTGCCTTTGACACAACTGGTCAGACTTTCCCTCTTGAAATCTCCTCCTCCCTCTGCACCCAGGCTTCTGCCCTCCCTGTGAGAGCTGTGTAAGGCTCTGGCTTTGGTTCCTTTCCCCTCCACAGATCTGCAGCTGATTTATGGCTGGAAAATCTCATGCACCAACCCAGTTACTATTTAATAAGGGACAGATTCCCCTCCCTGCTACACTGCTCTCTCCCATCTCTCTCACTGCTTAGCCTGCAACTCAAATTCTGCACAACACAGCACTTCCTTGTCCCCCAGCATGTCTCCACACCATCTATTCTCATGACATGGAACATGATTGTCTTCCTTTCTACCCAGCCTCAACAGCTTTTTTTACTCAGTTCTTTATTTTCCATCATTGCATTTTGGGCAAGCTCTCTGATTCTTTCTGCATGACATCAATAGGAAACAGACTGGTCCCAGTCACTCCTTTTCTAAAACCCTCTTCTAAGCTCTCATCCTTTATTTATATTATCACACACTTTTGTTTTAGCCTTGACAAAAAAACCTATGCACCACCTACAGTAACCTAGAACCTTGCTACAAACACTGTTTTTTACTATCATACTGGTCTTTTTCTTTCATGCCACTGTCTCTCCCCAGTTCCGCTCATGAAACAATAGCCACATTCCTTCTGTAGCCAATCCCTTCATGGTCTGACTTCTCCCATTGTCTATCAGCATATTAATTCCTCTCTCAGCTCAGATATCATTCACCTGTTAAATTTTTACTCAAGCATTTCTGCACTTTCTCCCATGTTGCCGTAACTGAAAGGAGCTGAGCATAAACAACTCATCACCTCATCCCACTCTTGCAATCTCTGGTCTGGCTTCTCTTGCCAATTGATATACCAGTGATAATAATTTCTTCACAGTCCATGGAAATCTCAGGCACCACCATGAACTTTTGTGTCAGCTGAATCTCTAAATGTCTAGTCCCACATGCATAAGCAATAGCAGAAAATCTAGTGAGCCCATGAGAGTATGATCCACAGGGGAGGAGGAAGGTACAGTAAGAAACAAGTTAGCACCACTTGTCTTCAGTGTTTCAGAGCAGGTGTGACACGGGGATTTATGATGTACACTGCATTATTGTGAGGTTTTACCTTCCTAAAGCAAACACTATCCCCCACAAGCTATCAGCAAACAGAATGTAAATCTTGTTGTCACGAGTGAATAATTTATTAAATTGACACTATTCTCAATAATTACAGAAGATGTGCCTGTTTTTCACTCCTGACAAACAGGAAGCCAGCCATGTTTCCCATTTCAGCCACGATACACAAGGAACAATTCAAAGTGATGCTCGTCCCTGGCTGGCACGTATTCTTTACCATTTGAAGTTTATTTGATACAAATGAGGGTCTACAGAACCCTGCTGACATGAAGTCACAAAGAGCATATACATTTATGAATACTGCATTTACTGCACTCTGTATGCGATGTTTGTTAGGTCTCGGGGCTGAAATCACAGCTCTGAATCCATCTTGAACATGTTAAGGATGCGTTGTGAGCTTTTGCTTTCTCTCCTCCTGCCCCCCAAACAAAACAAAACATCACCACAGCCTTCATGGCTTTAATTATTAAGTTTATATTTTCTGTTTTATCTTAAATCCCATAATGGAAGCAACCAGGGGTTTTTTTCTGTCTCCTTGTTTCTTTTTTTTTTTTTCTGTAATAGTACACACTCTTGATGTAGGAAGGAAATGTGAAGACAGAACAATCCAGCTGGATTAGACATTTTTGAAACCTACTGCCAGCAGTGAGCTGTCAAAGCCAGCAATCAAATGTAACCCTGGCGAAAAAGAACTGGGGACTGCTGTGAGGAGATTTACTTAGAAGAAACTCTCAAATAGTGCTTTTATGTCCTGATTCTCCTCCCCTGAACCAGTTTTATACCTGCTTGTTGTCTCCCCCACCTCCTTGAAGCTACACCTGGTTTACAGTCTGTGGTAGGAATACTTTCTCTATTCCAAAATTAACTATTGCATTTCTATGGCCTCAGTGCAGAGCACCTTGACAAATACCTATTGTTCTCCTCCTAGATCTTAAAATCTACGAAATGTGGGGTAGCTATTTATACAAAGATCTCTACAATATGTCCAAGAATAAAAAGACTTATTACCATTTTTTTTTTCAGCTCAGAAGCTGGCAAAAGAAGGATGTCACCAGAAGTCAGAAGAGTAAGAATTCACTATTCTGACCTCACTCCCACTTTAGTACAAGACTATAATTATATAAAATTTATATTCCATCTTTTCACCAGAAAGCTGTTAATAAGCATAAGAACAACTTGGTAATAAGCGCCATTAAAATTAAAAGACACAAGAAGATATTTTGCTATGGCAATGGGAAGGAAAGCAAGGCAAAAGTTAAGGAATTGACTGGAACATGGAGACAATTTTGGGAGTGAATCTGGGATATTGAAGAACAGGGTCTCAGACAACCAGTGGGAGAAAAGCAAAGACCAAGACTATGTTGACTAATTATTACAACAGCAAGATCCTTACATTACAAAAAAGGTCCTTCTGGATTAAAAGAGGAATGACTACAGAACAGGAGAGTAACATCTGAATTTTGGCTATATCTAGGTTACCAACATACCTGAGTCTCTCTCCACTACAAAATGAAAGTAATGCTACTTAATTATTTTCTAGCAATGTCATGAAGATTTATGATTAATATCAATTTTTAAGCTTTAAGAAGAACCCTCTGGTTCATGCAGAATCTGAATTTCAATGCAACAGTCAAGGAAAAAATAGGACTACAAGAGTGTCCAATTTGTGTGATATGCATATTCTTTCTGTTGGACAGAAAATTGCCTTTAGATTGGAACTACAGAAGAGGAGATACAGAAGTCACTGTAGATCCACATACTGGAAAAACTTACAAAAAGTAAATTGAATAGTTTAGTTTCACAATTTGTGATCTCTAAACTCTGTACCACCTTAAATTTTAACCAGAAGAGAGAATTTATAGAATACTGGCTACTTTCCCTCTTTTAAATTGATCAGCCATTACAGTTAACAACCTTCCTACACCATAGAAATAAATAAGAATGTTGTATCCATTCTAATTTAAAAACTCTTACCATCATTAAAAACACAGTTGATTTAGTCAGAAGTTCCATGTATTATGTGCTGTAATGATTTAATAGTGCCAATTAGATCCATAGTATTCCTAGACATGGAGGAGTTGCAGCTGGAGCTCTGCCGACCAGTCAACCAATTTTCAAAGGACATTCAAAGGTCTGCACCACTCTATTCTGGATAGAAGATTAAATTGTAAAGGAAAAAAAGAAGCAGGATTTCAAAACAAGTATTCCAATATGACAAATAACTCTTCTCCCTGGGCTTTGCTTTTGTGGAAAAGAGAAGTATTTCACCCTCCTATTCCATAAGTAGCTGGAAATGCTCTGCATATTTTAATAATGACATCAAATAACTTGCTAATTCAAGATACTTTAGCCAGCCATGTGTCCTAGTGAGAGACAATGCATGAGCCCTTTAAAGTATCTACAATACAGAATATGTTCCTTGATAATGTCATTAAGCCACGATGACATGTAGCAAGCAATTGCTGGCAAAGGTCAATAACCTGATCCATTTATACAAGGAATGCCTGTTAAAACAGTGTTTAAAGAACAATCAAATGATTGATGACCATAAGCTCTATGTTGGCCATGATGTGCTGGGTGCACACATGGCGTGTTCTGCAAGCATTCCACGTACCTCTGCTGCTGGGGGGGAAAGTGTTCTGCCAGAAAACAAACCAAAATGTTTAGACAAAAATGCTGACAACAGTAATTGAGTAAATAGAGGTCTGAAGATGCATTTGTGAGCTGTGAGCACTAAAAACGTGATGCAGATCTAACTGAATACAGCTCAGTTTGAAAATAAGGTGCTCTGGGCAAAACAGACTGCAAACACTGGCTAAGCTCCATGTCACAGCCTGGGGAAAAAAAAAAGTGACCATGCCATAGATCTCTATCACTGATTTCTAAAATTCTTAATTTTTAATTTAAGCTGATACATTAAAATGCAGCTTGATTTCATGCACATTTCAATTTCGCCAGCTCAAAAGCCATTGTCAAAATTCACAGGTCCAATTTGCTGTGTTATTTAAAAAAAGGGGAGAAGGATAATTTCCAAAATATTTTTGTTGTTTTAATCTGTCAACAACCATCATTCTGTCAACAGAGTGCTGCACACTTCTTTGAATTTAATACCCTTTTCTAAACAGTAATTAACCTAACAGCTTCTTGCAAGTCATTTCTCTGTCTCACCAGAAAAGCGTGGTGACCTGTGCGTTCTGTAGGACAGGAATGCTTCCCAAAATTGTCATATAGTCCCCACTCAGAATTAATTCTGTCATTCTAAAGTGACCACATTTCACTTTTCACAAACAAGAACAATCTTGAAAGTTATATATATATATATATGTGATCATAGAAGTAATAAAAAAATATGATCCATGCAAGGCATTTGATATTCTGTAACTGTAATGGTTCTGGCTTTCATGAGATAAACATGCTGGGACCACATTGTGCTGCTGAAGTGCACCCTTCAATTACAAGAGCATTTCTGCACACAAGCCAGTTCCTCATGCAGGTGTTGATTATAAGTGGCATTCATCAGAATCAATGGTATAAAAATAAGCTCCCTGCCATTTTGCTGCATCCATAAACAGGTGTGGCCTGAGCTTTATTAGGTGCCCAGACAAAACGACATGCAAGGACTGTATCTCAGCATGAGTCACAAAGCAAAATTACAGTTCTGTGCTGCACTTGTGAGACTTCTTAAAATACGTTTCCCAAGTCAGGGGCAGCACTCAGTGTTGTTGGTCAGGGCAGTCAGGAACTGGATCCACCCCTTCCCGGGCCCTGAAGAACTCCTGCATTGTGGTGCAACAGCCAGACATGTTCCATGACTGTTCTTAGAGCTCCACCTTCCCTACAAAAGTGCAATTTCTGCATGGCACAGTGAGCAATGTTATACTGGAATTATATTTAAAAGCATTCTTATGAAGAGTCATCACTTCTTCCTCAGTAATCTCCCACCAGCCACAAAACCAGCTGAAAAAGGGCAGAAAACAGTTAAAGCAACAGTGGCTTACACATTGATGACTTTTCCATCTTGCCCTCAGAGCAGATGGAAGTTCAGTCTGCTCCTTCGCACACCTGTGCCAAACAACTGATAAAAATGGATGCTAAGTACTCCAAACTTCTTTACATTTTGGAAGCTAACACCAACTGACCTACTAAAGGAATCTATCCTGTTTCCATCCTGTTTGGCTCTGTACTTGAAGCCTCTCCTGCCTACATCATTTTAACCACACATACCAGGATGTATTTTTCCCCACAAGGCTTTACAGGCACATCACAATTTTCACTCAAAGTGTCCAAAGATCTTTCAGCAAGCCAGTGGTTCCCGTGTCCCTCCAGTGGAAATTAAGTTTTCATCTTCCCTCTTACTCTGTGAAAGAAATCAACCTATTTCCCATTTTCCATGACACAATCCCATTTCTCCCCTTCTGCTATTGTCCTCCTGCCAGGCTTTTCCCACCAGCTTCTCTTGTGTCCTTCTCTATCTTGTCAACCATCAGGTGAATGTCAACAATGGAGCCTGATGATTTCATTATGAACTGACAAAGTCAAAGACTTATCATTTACAAATCAGGAATGGAGATGTGGGAATGTTATGGTTCTTCCAAAAATCACAATAAATTAGTGAGACATAGGTGTATCTCCTGACCTCCAGTTTCTTAGGACAGAACATTGGAACATTTAGCTTGTAATTTTTCCATATTCAAGAGGGGGGAAAAAAAGGCATCATTCTCGGGTGCTAGGAACCTTCCACTCCACATTCTTACATGTCCTTCTAAGATGTTGAAAGAAGTGGGGTTTTTCTTTTTCTAGTGTTCCTGGTACAGAAGTCAGTACCTTTGAATTTTGCCTCCTTGGCCAGAGGAGCAAGGCCAAGCTGGGGCCCAGAGCTGCAGGGGTAGGAGCTTAGTACAGACCACAGACCAAGAACAGCTCAGAGACTTGCAGTGAAGGCAAGCATTCTATGAGAGGATGTGTTTAGATGATTCTTAACTTCTCTCTACATTAAAGAGCACTACATTTTGTTGGGTTTGATTTCCTTCCCACTCTTTTTGGCCTAGGGAAAAATCCACCTTCACTTCATTAATAGTGAATTCAAATGGTTTTTCTGCTGCAATTTCACAACTTTTTTTTTTCCCTGCACAGAGACAAGATAGTCTTCTCTCTTGAACCCTTCAACATATTTGTTCTGCATTATTTTTCCATTCGCAGTTATCCCGGAGGCTCTCAATGCTTAAATAGCTCCCTCCTTCCCATGTAAAGCTGTGCACTAATATCGATCAACTTAGGCTGGGAGTTACTATAAGGCATTTTTCAATAACCAGCCAAGCTGTTCAGAGAGTGTCTTGGATATAACCCTTAGGTAAACAGCACAATACACAAGGAACTTTCACTCAGCAGGCACATCCTTCCAATCTCAAGGCTGGCTGCCAGTGCTTCACCAGACAAAGAACTCGATTCTGACTTTCTACTCTGCAGGTCAGAGGCCAAGTTATATTAGCTGAGGATGTCTTTATCCTTATGCACAGCATTTAAGTTTCTTAGTACACTTGCATATTTAAAGATCTCACAGTCATATGCCCTTCAAATTAGGGGTCGGGAAGTAAATAAGCTTTTAATGAGTATCAATTTACTTTTTAATAAAAAAATAAACATAAATAAAATTTCATTCATCTAAGAAGACAAAGGTGTGCCTGTGCAAGAATTTTAGGTATTAATTAGGTGAAACATCTTTATCAGTGAATTAGAGTCAAGAGGAACCCTGACCTGGCTGAGGGGAGAGGAAGAAGAAAATAATTTTAAGCTAAACAACTAAAAATAATTCATAGCAAAAGGATGATACATATAAGCAATATGTCAAGTAGTATCCACACTTACAGAGAGATGTGTAACCTATTCTGAATTGTTAGGTTTTCATTTAATTCATCCCTGATATAAAATGCCACGTTTATTCTATTTTTACATTACCTCATTAATCAAAAATGGGAGAGAAATGTGATTGGCATGAAAGACTTAAAATCATTCATACTTTATGCTTTAAATAGCTACATTCATTGGTTACTTCCCACAGTACTTAATTCTGAAATGAAAAACATGGGGTGTTTTAATTTCCTCTTCTTAACTGTAAAGCATCAGATTATGCTACATTGTTTTTTTAGCTCTGAGAGATCCTTAAGAGACAAGCCTGTGTAAACTAAAATGGCAAAAAAAAAAAAAGTTTGATGTAAAAATAGTCCTAGGTCGTTGCTTTGCACACTAAAAGCAGTGATGTTCACACCCACCAGTGGGCGAAAGATAAACATCACAAAAGTAAATAACACTCTGAAATAGCTGGCTCCTATGAGTCCTGCAGACAGCACAAACTGTTTTGTTGTTTTAAAAAAAGATTATGCATAAGCAAATCCACATGACTTTAATGACAATTTCTGAACGTGTTTTCAGGTCAACATCTGTTCTGGGGAGCCGGGGCAGAGCCCTGTGGTGCAGCTGCTCCCAGTGCCCTGCTGGCTCTGCCCTCACTGCTCCCTTTCCTGCTGGACCTGTCTGTGTCCAGGCTGGCTCCTGCTGCAGCAATGCTCCCTCACCAAGGAGAGAGGCAGTCTGTGGTGGCAGGACACAAAAATGAAGGTGAGTGTGGCTGGGCAGCACTCAGGCACCAAAGCTTTGGGGGATGCCCACATGTGTTGAACTGAGGCACACACAGGGACCCTTGGAAAGCTGAAAGCCCCACATTCAGAGTTCACTGCACCTGACAGATGGCTGAGGAGCACAGCACTTACCTCTCTCCCTCCCCACAGAGCAACACCTTACCCATCAAGAATGAACAGGGCTGCAGCAACTGAGGAAAATTCCTGTACAATGGCAAATGCAATTCAATGCAGGTAAACGCAGGATAAAAATTGTAAGACAAAAGATTCCAAAAGAAAGCCAAGACATTAGGGGAAAGTGTTCAGAGGCATAATGATTGAAGAGAGATTTAAGTGTCCTCCTGGGTTATGAAAGTCTTAAGCTAATGGATAACTGCAGTGGGAAAATAATGCTGCACAGTGAGCTGCATGCCTAGAGGAATAAAAAGCTAAAATTCTAGTGCTGACTGGCACATAAGACTGACTGGAAGCCCTGCCTATAGTATTGCATTGTCTTTTTGCACATAAATTAATATTTCCAAGTAAACTGACAAAAGAAGAAGAAGGGAGGACCATCTGAAACACAAGTTCATATTTTACAGCCCACTGTAGCCAGCTCTGCAACACACAGAAGCTGCAGGTCATCACCACACTGCTGCAATTTTCCATTTCTGGCCATGTTCTGTGAGAGTGCAGATGGGATTGCAAAAGAGAAGTCACAGAAAGAATCTCCACAGGGTCATTCAGATGCCTTTGCTGTGAATGTATGCTACATGCTCAAGGGCAAGTAAAGTGCTGGATTTTTCATAAAATAGATTAGGAATATTCAAAGGGCTGAAGGGAGGTGGTAGGCAGAAAGGACAAACAGTGATTATAGTGCACACATACAGTATAGCTTTCCTTATTCTTAAAAACACAACAAACCAAAAAAGTCAACCAACTAAAGATGGAAATTTAGCTAAACACTTGCTTATGACGGATCTTGAATTATGGGAGGTGATATGCATGTTCTATGCTTTGAGACAGCAATCAAAACAAAACAAGAAAATAACACCACCAATGTGCCCTATAACCTGGGAAACATTCAGAATAATTTGCAAGATGGAAAAAGCTTCCATGGTAAATACAAATTATAATGCTTAACTCTTTAAAACAGTGTTAATTCAAATTATTTCAGGACATGATTATTATAAAGCAGGTTCAAATATAATTTTACACTCCAGAATAACTTCAGCACAGTCCCCTGGGGAGCTGCAGCCAGAGCTGCCCTGAGCCTGGCTTGCTTAGGCAGAGCATTGCCTGTCTCCAGGTCATCCTGAGCTCTGCTCAGGTGCCACCTCCCCAGTGCAAGGGAGGCAGGACTCAGGAACACACAGCGGCTCAAAGTGCTGGCCCATCACCTTTACAAACTAATTTGTCCAGATACGCTCTGTAGAAACTAGAGTCTTGGGGGAAGAAGTGTAGCATCTGATTTCGCACTTTATATGATACAAAATCTTTGTCATGTCCCAAGTACTGTGTATCAAAAATTGATTTCAGTTTCCTCTAGAGCCTATCTCAAATTAAGATCAAAAAACGTAAGACTTTTTGAAAGGGAATGAAACCTCACACATATGCAGGATCTTTGCCAGATTTCTGTGCAACCAGAGAGGGACTTAGGGTAGAAAAGACAGTTCTAAGACCATTCCCCAAGGAAGTTTCTGAAAATAAAGATGCTGCCTTTAGTTACCAAAAATCCCAAGTTCAACCGGTACAAAATTTGAAGCTAGAAATTTGCAATCTGTTTGAATAGTGTTTAAATTTATTTAATTAGTTAATCAAAATAAAACCACACCCCTTTGTGGGGTGGAGGGTGTATGGTCTTCGAGGTAGACCATAAACCACAGCTCAGCACAATGCCTTGCAACAGGGATGTGAGCCCTGAATTCTGAAACTGAGCCAACCCTAAAGAGCAGGCAGTGGGCAAAGGCACCTGTGTTAAGGAACACCATCCTTACTCTTCCCACACCTTCTTTGTGGTTCATTAATCCCCTGAGGGGACTGGAAGAACATGTCAAGGCTCCCTGCTCAGCACATCATGCCCATGCTCTGCCCAGCACATCTGTAACAGGCACAGATGTTACAGGTGTTCCTGTCTCCTTTCCCCCAGTGCTCTGGGCAGTTCCCCCCATCCTGCTACACCACCAGGACAAACAGCCTCAGGCTGCAACAGGCTGGACAGAGGTCTCACATGAGCCCATCCCACATCTGGGCTCCCCTGGGCTCCATCCTGATGTCACCCCTGTGGATGGTGGCTCCTGCTCACATCACCAAGGAACACCTGGCCCCAGCTGCTGGGCTGGGGGAGTATCAGGCTGCTGTTACAAAGGTTTGTTGGCAGATAATTTTAAAGAAACACGTTCTGAGAATGTTTTTATAATCTTCACCTCTACCTGCTCTGTCCTAACATCCATTTTTCACTATTGCTTCTCCAAAAGACAAATTTTTTGTTTCTTTTCTTTTTTTTTTTGAACCCACTAGAAGGAATCCCCTACTGCCTACACAATAAAGTCAGTCAGAGGCAAGATTCTTTCTCACAGATCTTATCCCTCTAAGCCATCAGACTGACTAAACCACTATCCTTTGATCAATAGGCCGCAAAGTGGGAATTTTCAAAAAAACCTTTAAGCAAAATAAAGTTGCTTCCTTATTACACACAGGCCTTACTCCCCCAAACTAGAAGAGTCGTGGGATTTCTTTTTTTTATTCCTTTACTTTTATTTTTTGTTCAAAACTTGTTCAGTCTGGATGCAAGATAGATCCCATCAAGGCAGAGAAAGCTCTGAAAATAAGAGAGTATTTACTACCACTGAAAATGGTGATTTCATCAAAGGCTCAGCAAAGTGGCCAAGTGTGAGAAATTGTGAACCATACACTGAATTTCACCATTTGTTTACAATTAAATGTATTAAAAAAAGGTGTCTAATTAACAGTCTGTAAATGTAAATGTATGCTATGTTTAATTAAAGGGTTGTGAATAAAAACAGTGGTTCTACCTGCAGCATAAATGGGGATTGATTCTTTGAGCTTTATTTTAAGCTGTCCACGGTGTCAAAAAAAAAGTAGTTTTATGTGTAAGACTCAGTCTGGACATTGGACTTCTGAGATCCTATTACAGCAATCACCTAGTGTTAAAAAGCCAAAACATCTTTTCAGAGACCACTGCCAGACAGAAAAGAAAATGACTCTCTAATAAAATCGGATCAATTTTCTAGCTAACCTGTCCCAAGTGGAAACAACATAAGACAGGTTCCCAGAGAGTCAGCATTAATGATGGGTCCATGCAATGAATATCATATGCTGCCCTGGACATAACAAAATTGCCTGGGGCAACTTTCATATGAGGGCTGGATTGCAAGTTGTCTGTCTTGCTTCTTTCCCCTTCCTAAGCTAGCTCCTAGGCTTTTCTTTTTCCTAAAGATTTCTCACTGTGCTTAACTGTGGTACAGAGTATGTGTTTAAACATATGGAAAAAAAGAACTGATTAAGAGAGCTGGGTTCAGTTCCTGTCTCTGGAGACAAGGCACAGCCTGGCCCTGGGGAGGTCACTCAGGGCTGCTTTTACCAGACCTTCAGTAGCCCACACTGCTGAGCTCTGAGCAAACACCAAGCCCACATCAGGCTGAGGTTCCACAGCCCTCTTTCCACACTGGCAGTCCCTTCTGGACCCACGAGGCTGAGGTTCAACACCCTAAAGACATTATCCATTACCATAAACCATTATTCTATTTTCCACATTCCTCTGGGCTGGCAGAGGATGCTCCTGTGTGCCTATGAAATCTGGGACATCCAGATTTCCAGGCAGCATCCAAACTGTGCTCAAACCCTAACTGAGATAACAATAACAACATCCCAGGACATAGGCATGTTGAGGATAAATTGCCAGAAGCAAATGAGACATCCCACCTAAATGCTAGATAGATTAGATACATTATTTTGAAAAAAAGCACAAGCATATTGATCTGAAAATACTTGGGGTAGGATAAAGCAGAATTTTTGCACTAAAAAACCCACATGCAGGATTTAAGTGCCAGGTATCATATAATCAGCTACACTATTGAATATGACTGCAGAATGTATGAACACTTGACGAAAGCATCTATCACTTACAATATAGTGAGAGAGTTTAGATTGTTCAAAAGCATTTCTATCCAGCCTTTTACCTACTAAAGACAACATTTAAAGAACAATATTTAGAACAAAATTTATTGTGCCTTTTTGCAACCATTTTCATTGAAGAAGTGATAGTACTCCAGTACAGTCTCAAATCCTGACAAAACCAAACAAACTAAATTCCCCAAAACAGCCCAAGAGACAATAACTGATATTTCAAATGCACTATTTCCACTATTTGCTTCTTCAAATCTCTATTACTTTTCATGAAAGGAAACCTTTTTGCACACAAAAAGGGCTGGGCAACATTTTTTTTCTCGGTTAAGAGTACTCTGCAGACTTTTTTTAAAGTAAGTTTTCATTGTAGCAATTTTAAATTTTTTACTTTTGCAATGATCACTATCTATATTACAAAGAACTGATATAATTTAATTTGCAGATAAATATTCCTCCATTGCATCAGCATACTAGGAAACATGAAAAAAAATATATACTATAGAAACCCAGCTGCACTGTTTTATGCAACAGGAATATTTCAACCTTGAAGTAAAAAAATTGCCTTTTATTTCCAAAACATTATCAATAGTACTACTGCAGAAAGCTAATGTGGGCATCTATACTTGGCAGTTAAACATAGGCAGGTAGTAGAATTGCACTTAAAATATAAATATCATGAAATCAAAAAATTAGTAGAGTACATCATCTGTACACCTTAATTTCTATTCATGTGACTCTACTGGTTTAGCAACCTCAGTTTCAAATTAATACAGATTCTATACACATATGGTAGCTCAAAATATGTTTTCAACAAATAATGTCACACGTTGGCACAAAATCCAGCTCTGCCACCAGAAAAGCTGGTCTTGTGCTGCCTCTGGATTTGGAGAACTGGGTTTTGCTCCTTGCTCCAACACACATCTGAGAAAGTCAAATAATTATGTCCTTCATAACATGGGGCTCATAATTTCTCTCTCTTGCCTGGTGACATTGTTAATATTGGGAACAGGGGCTGCCTCTTGTGCTGGGTTTGTGCTGTGGGATCAGGTCACGATGCTGCAAAGGCACGTAACTCCTGGTGCTGCTCACTGGACACCCACCTGCCTCCATGACCCTGACCCACCATACCTAACACACAGCAGCCTCATCTTATTAATTTTTTATTAAATACCTGCAAAGAATGGGAACTAAGTATAAGAAGCTGTTGGAGGTAGGAGCAAATTACCTTAGTGCAATTAGTCAGAAATTTAGCTTTAACAAGCAAGCATTTAAAATGCAAAAGCATTGTAAAGTCATCTGATCTCTTTCCCCAGTTGAACTTTCCACTTGACAGTGAAAGACACAGGGACATGAAACTGAGAAAAACAGGTTAAGCTATGCTTTATTATTCTACAGCATATCAGTCCAGCCCCTGAGCAACACGTCCATTAAATGCTTAAGACAGTGATGGATCGTTACATCTCATCTGTGCACGTTCAGTCCTAGGCTGTACAGCACAGGTAAGAAATAACAAACTATTTACTCCCTTATTTTATTTTACTAATGGAAACCAGTAATCCAGCTAAGAGGAGGCACTACTTTACAGATAATGCTGGGCATCACTAGAAGTCTGTAGAAGACACAAACTGAAAAATTCAGGTACTAATGACAAAGCACAGGGAAAGAGTGGTAATTAGAAATACGTTAAAGCATGGGGCAGCAGGGATTAATGCATTTGCCTTTCAACACCACAGTATTAATAAAACCACACGACAGTATAAGTTTGTACTTCTCCTGTTAACCCAGCTCAAAATCTGCCTAAGGATTCAAAAGGACCCTCCCATGGAAGGAGCTGCAGGAGATGCCCACCCCAGCACTTCACACCATGCTCTGCTCCAGCCAGTGTGAAGAACCAGATTTTGCACACACAAGAAACAGCCCATGCAGGAGATTTGCCATGCTTTAACCTCGTGCAGATGCTTGAAAACAAGCAACAACTTAACACTAATCCTGCCCAGGAATCACTGCTAACTAATGCCAGTCCTCTCTTCCCATGCCTGTGGAGGGCACAGAAGGAACTCCACAGCCAGGCCAGCCTGCAGCCAAGGGCTGCATTCCACATGGACAGCTTGGGTTTGGCTCCCAGATTGAGTCTGTCTCTCCCTAGGTTAGAGGGGGAGAGGAGAATGATTTAATGCTGCTCAACAGCAGCAACCCCTTTGGGCAAAGAAAGCATGGATGGGGTCCAGCCAGAGAAGGGGGCAGTCAGAAAGGCTCTGACTGTGAAGACATTCATGTGACCCAGGGCAGAAAGAGATTTTACTCATCATATGAAATGTGAACTAAATGAACACCCAGCAAACTCTGCTTTGGTATTTTTTTAAAAATCTACTTCATGCATCAAATTATCTACCAAACCACCTACTTATTTGTCTTTAATGACTAGTATGAAAACAGCTATCTTTTCTTAAGTGCATTGTAAACTGAATGACCCTTCTATAAAACCCCACTGGATTTATAGTGTTAAAAGCCAAAGTCCCAGAACCGTACCTCTGTTTACTTGAGAAGTATAAACCATTACCCAGAAAACAGAGAGGCCTTTTACAGAGACTGGAAAACAAATGGTTTAAAAGCATTAAGATCTACATATCTTTCCTTCCCATACATTCAAGGCCATCAATCATATATAATCCAGAACATACGAGGTGCAAAAGTGCTAAAAAGGGCCCATTAAAATACAAGTCTTTCCAGGTGTACCACCCAATCACCAGAACTGAGCACAGAGCAAAAACAGCTCCCACTTATACACACAATACCATTAGAGGTAATTTATCATGTCTTCTTAAAGTGATATATAGCACGTTATGAAATTGCTCATTAAGTCTCCCAGCTAAAGCCCAGCTTGCCCCCATGTACTTAAGTGACTGTAATTGGAATTTCTGAGACCTTGGCTTAGAATTCACTCTTATTCATAAAGCTCAGCTTCTATAATCAACTTTTTAACCTGCTTCTAGTAATATCAGTAAGTTCATTTTTCCTGTGTTAGTTTTGCATATTATGCAATGCAATGGTTCCTTTTCAGCCCCCAAACAGACAGTATTTGAATTAGATTTCTTCTTCCCCTTTGCCATTCTACCTTCAAGAAGACCTATAAGAGCCTAAACCCATAAAACCCGTGTCTTTACTATAGATACAAAAAAACCCTTCATTAAAATACCATTTTAATAAGTGCAGAGCCACAGAAACTTTTCAATAGGAAAGAAAGCATTCTCATAAATATCCAAGATCATGACTGTAATCATCCTACCACGTAAGTATCATTAGTCACAAAGAACTGCATTTAAAAAGCATTTCAGCACATGCTTGAACTCCAGCATATGTTTAAGTCCTGCTGCCTCCAAAGGGACTTATGTTCACGTCTGGCTAAGGGCCAAACAGCCAAGTTCACATATCAGCACATGAGCAGTTTCATACCCGTGCTTTGCAGGATGACTTTCAGCCAAAGGTCTCAATAGCCTTCCCATGGGAAGACAAGTGTCACTGTCTCATTCAGCTGGATGAGAGAGACACAGGGCTTGGCCAGCTCAGAGCCTAGCACTGTGCCAGAGCCAGGAATTAAATCTTTCTGATGAAACTTTAGCAACCCCAGACGGTTCCCTGTCCATGAGACCTCTCCTGCCTCAATCAGGATTCATGCTCTGCTGTATTTGCTTTGTCTGCTCTGCGCTGGCAAGCACAGGGCTGATGCTCACAGCAGCCACAACACTGTCCTGGAAAACAAAGTCCTTGTGGAGGAGCCACGCAGCAGTTCAGCTGCTGGACCATCCAAGGCAATGCTAATGGACTTATCCAGCTTTGTCTGCCTAAACCTACACTAGAGAGAAAACATTTCAGCACAAGTTGCTATTTCCAGACTGGCTTAAAAGTCCTCATCTCTGGTTTGTTTGACTATTTCCAGTTCAGGTCTCTACTCATTATTATTGTGCCCTGAAATTACAGCAAACATTTTCGTTTTAACTTCCTTTCATTTCAGTCTTTCTACTCCTTCTCTGATAGCAGATGACAAGGTTCACTGTCACAGGCAGAAATACACAGAAATGCATTACAAAAGAGATGCTTCCACCAAGGGTGGAAAACGAAGCTCAGCAGGCAAAAGTCAGTGAGAAGGCAATTCCCTCTGAGAGTGTCTGCTGCTTTATGGGTTAATATAGAGGTCCTCAAACCATTTCATAATTGCATCACTTCTTAATAGAAGACTGGCTTGTTGACACCTTTCCATTTGCAGCTGTCTGGACCACCTGCCCTCCCCATTTGCAACCACATTACATCCCTGTGACACCCTAGAAGAGCAATGCCTGGTTAGTGATCTATTTTCTTTCACCTTGTGGCAATTCATCAGACTGAAACAAGGGGAAGGGCCAGCTCCTTACCACACACAATTAGTTATGCAAGAAGTGATTTTTAGGAACAAAGTGAAAACTTCAGTTGTTGTAATTTATTTGATTTCTCCATACAGACAGAGCACTTGCCTATGACTGTGCTGTCTGCATGGCACAGTGCCCACCTCTGCTGTGACTGCTTATGGACAGTCACCCAGGGCATGGCAACATGTGACACACTAATAAGCCCAGTGCACTCAGCATAGGAGTCCCTGTGGATGGCTTGAGAAGGACAGGACACAAATGACTGCAAATTAGAGTAAGTTTTGCCAACAGGGGCATAGCCCCATCATTGCCCCTTTAACTGTTCTAAGCCCAATTCTAAAACGATCCTTTTTGACACTAAGAGATATAAAGATATCAAAACCATCCCCAATCACTTATAGAGCATCTTGAATAGCTCATTCACAAATTAATTGCAGTGTGTCATCCTTTGTAGTTCACAGCCCATTGTTACTGCCAGGTGCACTGGCAAAGGCAGTATCTGCCTCATGCTTTAGGCAGCAGTTCTCCCAACAGAGGACATTTTCCTGTCGTGACAGCATTACAAGATTTAGAAAGTAGGCTCAAACAAAATAGGAGCAGTACTGTCCTAGGTATCACAAAATTTAACAGAGCTCTTTGTGACCAAATACAGCTCTCTGCCTTATAACTACAAAAACACCTTATTCTGACTGCCTGTATTTAGGAACTTCATCATGCTGCATTAGTTTTGGCTGTGATAGAGTTAATTTTCTTCATAGTAGCGGGTATGGACTGCGTTTGGGAGTTGTGCTGGGAACAGTGTTGATACTACAGAGATGTTTTTGTTATTGCAGACCCCAGGAGGGACTGCATAATATGGAGCAGTGTTTGATAGGTGCTGGCCAGGGCCCAGCACAGTGCAAAAAGTTTCACCATCCCTGGAAAATTTCAGAAAACATGTGGATGTGACACCTGGGGACACGGGTGAGCAGTGAACATGTGGGCAGTGCTAGGGTAATAGTTGTACTTGATGATCTTAAAGTTTTTTTCCAGCATTAAGAATTCTGGGATTCTAAGTTGCATCTTCTTGGAATGGCCACAGCACTTCTTTCTCCCAGGCATTCCATCACTTCATCAGGATCCTGTAATTGTTCAGGAATAAACAATAAATTGTTCCAGACCATTGCAGGTAAGAAATTCTCCAAGACACCTGCCCATATTCTCTCACATGCTGCGCCAGCCATTGCCATCCCCTCACAAAGCTTGGGCCATACTACCAAACCGCTTGTTAACCTTACAACCAAAGCATCATTCCTAGGAAATACCAACAGAAGTATTTTAACTACCCAAGGATATTCAAGGTACTGAGAAGGACTTGTAAAGAGAGACAAAACATCACAGAGAAAGATAGCAAAGCTGCCATTCTGTAATTCCTCCACAAAAACAAAACAAAACAAAGTTTCTCAGCAAAAAAATTACAATTCCTACTTGTCTGCATGAGATAGTACCCAGAGTAGAGTAGTGGCTTCAGTACAGAGCCCAAATACCAGATTAAGCTTAGGTCTGTGTTTTAACAACAAATCTTCCAGGCAAAACATCACTAATCAGTACAGAGCACAGCAAACTGAAAAGCCAACACCAATCTTTAACAGTGAAAAAAAAGCACATGGTGCAGATCAGATAAACAAATATCAAGAACAGATGAATCAATATCATGACCCACAACCATTAACAGATATAAATCACTTCTAATATGCTCTGGTCAATCTGTTATTATCTCAAACCCTTTGAGCCCCACATTAGGGCTGCCATGGTTTAACCCTAACTGGCAACTCAGCCCCATGCAGCCACTCACTCACTGCTCTCCTGATGGGATGTGGGGGAAAATCAGAAGAGGAGACATGAGAAAACTCAGGGATTGCAATAAAGATAGTTTAATAGGGAAAGCAAAAGCCACACACACAAGCAAAGCAAAACAAGGGATTGATTCATGACCTCCCATGGGCAGGCAGGTGTTCAGGCATCTCCAGGACAGCAGGGCTCTATTGTGTGTAGTGGCCACTTGGGAAGACAAACACAGCTCTAAATATCTTCCCTTCCTTCTCTTCCCCCAGCTTTATGTGCAGAGCATGATAACATAAGACATGGAGTATTCCTGTAGTCAGCTGTCTTGGCTGCGTCCCCAAGTTTTGTGTCCCCCCAGCCTGCTCACTGGTGGTGAAAGGTGTGGAGCAGAAAGCACCTTATACTGTGTAAACTCTGCTAAGCAATAATGGAAACATTTCCATATTATCAAGAGTGTTTTCA
Organism: Camarhynchus parvulus; assembly: GCF_901933205.1. Lineage (NCBI taxonomy): Eukaryota > Metazoa > Chordata > Aves > Passeriformes > Thraupidae > Camarhynchus > Camarhynchus parvulus. Next base: position 26,489,282 of record NC_044576.1, on the reverse strand, counting down.
GCACAAATCCAAAGCACACTCCCATGCCACCATAGAGAAAATTAACTTTATCCCAGACAAAACAACATACAACAAGTTAAGACATTGGTGTATTCACAGGGTAAGAACAGACTTAATACTGAAGGTAGGAAAAATCATATAAATATAGAAAAATCTAGGAACTCAACATATTTATTGCCTCTGATTTTTCACTCCTTTTTCCCGTGGACTGCCTAACAGTGTAGTGTGTCCTCAGGAATTTCCTTGTGTGACCAGAACTAAGGGGTTCACCACACAACACAGTAGCCCACAAGACAGGTAAGCCTTAACATGGTTGTAGAATTAGAAAGCACCAGTCTTATTGTGTCCAGAGAAGTTACCATTTTTCTGTGCAGCTTTTGAGACTGTTATTGGATGCTTCTCAAAGCAATTCCATTGCTGACATAATAACACCTCTCCCAACAAAAAAGTTTCCTTGCCAAGACTAAGTATGAGGACAGGAAGCTAATGACTTGCTGGAGATCTCCTAAAAAACCACACTTTGGGTTATTGGAAATATTTTCCCACTTAAATACTAGTGTGACTTTTCAATATTTCTCCTTCCAAAATATTTCAGTATTCAATATTTCTCCTTCCTGCCACCCTAAGGCTCATGGATTAGGATGCACACAGTATTTCATCCTGCTCAAGACCTCTCTAAGCATCTTGGAGTCTTCAAGCCAGTCTTGTCTCATCCCAAGTACCAGAAAGACCAAAGAACAACTATTTTCAATACATCCCAAGCTACTATGGAACAGCAGATTTTGATGTTTATTTAAGTCTTTAAATGTGGTAAAACTCATGCTGAACAAGTATCTTAAGACTGTCAGAACTGCACTTAATGTGTAGCTTTGCCAGAAAAAGTCAAGTGTGCAGGTGGTGCAGCCAACATCCTTCCTTCTCCAGTTGAGGAGCATACATGTAGCTGCTCTTTTCCTTCTGCCATGGTGCACATCAGTCAGTGGGACAAAAATACAAATAACACAACAAAATCAATAACACAAGGCTGCTTCCTAGTTCATTGCAATGAAATGTGAACAACACAAGCTTTGCTTTCACTCTAATTCCTACTTGATGTTCTTCATCAGTAGCTTTATACAAAGAGGTGAGAATCCTTATTTCCACTTTCCAGATTGGGAAATGGAGGTAAAAAGAAAGAAAATGGCATGGCAAAGCACTCACGATTAGCAGAACCAAGAAATTAACTTCAATTTTCTGAATCATATTTCTAGGGGCCTATTTGTTATACTATACCCAGAGATATTTTTCCTTAAAAATATCAACATCAACATCATTTTTTCATGTAAAATTTCCGTACTTTATATTTTTATACATATTGAAAAAGTAATTTTAAAAAGTAAAATTAATACATTCCTCTTGTACAGAACACTGCCAAACATTTTTAAAATGTCACCGTCTCATACTCCTGTAATCCAGAGATCTGGAACTGATGCTCTATTACCCAAACAGAGTGCTCTATCTCCAACAAAACCTGAGTCCATGGATTTAGTTTAATTTCAAAGCCTGTGCAGTTGGCTTCTATAAAGCAAGTTTCTGAAGGACTTGTGATCCAATGCTGAGATGTAAATTCATGGGAAATTAAAAAAATAAGAAAATAAATTAAAGGCTGTATGATTTCAAATGAGGTCCCCTTAAAGCTTTGAAATACTCCTCTAAGGCAAGACCAGTGAATTACAGGCAGTCTCTGATGTCCCCATCATGATATCTGGCCATGAATTACAAGATGCTCTTTTCCCAGAGAGCCTTTTAGCACTTCAGCTTTCACCATAAGGAATAAATGACCATGTTTTTTCCCACACATTGGACAATTTGAAACCAGATCTTATGCAGCACCAACTCCAAGCACACTTGTCTTAGTTTCTGATTTCCAACACAAGCCAGTTTTGCATCCATTCCTGTGAGCTCCTCAATTCACCTGTGAACTCAGAGAAAAATCACTTTTTTCAAGAATCCAGCACTGCCAGCTGGATCTTTCCCACATAACTCATCCTTCCTTACTGACACCATAGACCCATATAAGTTTAACTATGGTATCTATCAATGTTTTGTAATTTGTTTATCCAGGACAGCTCAACTCTGATGGAGCATCTGTTTTTCAGCAAGGTCTTGCTTTTGTTACCCAATTTTCCAGCTGGATTGACAGAGGCACAAAGAAGTCAAGTGACCTGCCTGGGTCAGACAGTGTCAGTGGCTTGGAACAGATTGGAGCCCATCATCTCCCGTCTCCATACCCTGCACTAGACCAGGCTCCCTTTTACAAGTTGTTCTGCACTAGAGATAAATTTTGTCCACTCTTCCTACTTGTTGTCTTGTTTCATAGTAATTCCCCCCATGTAATTTATAAGCTGTTTCACTTCTTAACACAGGTTTAAGCTGTTTGGAGAGGTCATTGAAATATACATAATGAAGCATTCAAGCCAAATTTTTCAGTGTTCTGGTCTCCTAATCCTTCTCTTGAACTCAATGACCTGGCAAACATTTCTGTATCAGGTGTTCATATTTCCTCTACGACTTCCTTCAGGAAGAAGGAATGCAACTCATTTCCCACTTGTGCTTTGTCAAATTCTAATTGTTATTAATTTTCCAGCTAACTACTTCCAGTGAGATTTCAGGCTATTTGCATCTTCATTTATCATGGGATTTCTATTCCCATCACACAAATACAACCTAGTATTTACAGTTATTACACAAGTAAAGATGCTTGTACGGACCTGGCCTTACTACTGCGTACTTTTAACTTTATAACTTTCAGGCTATAAACATGAAATTCCCGGTTTAACTACTACAGGCCAGAACCCCAAGGCCAACTGGCTTTTCTGAGACCTTCAATAATTTTCTTAGGCTTTCTCAATCTCACTTGGACTGTTTGCAAAACTCTGGGTTTCCTACTTTATACAATTGAAATGAAAGTAAACTGGTTAAGGTTTGCAAAGATGGAAATTGTTAAAAAGCTATTCCACTGGGGGCATTTTTAAATTCCAGCTGAACCACACTTTGCTTCAGACCCAAAATGGGTTTGGAAAGGTACACATGCCTTTTATCTGTAACAGGAATGTTCTGCTAGAGCGCTGCTGAATAACTTCCTTTAAGCTCTATTTTTTTGAATAAACTCACCGACCTAACATCTTAAATTCCATTTGTATTTCAAACCAAGGATTATGAGAACAAAGGGAGCTTAATATTACTATTTCAATGGTATTTCAGAAGAAAGCACATACATAATGGTACCTTGGTTATTCATTAAGCCAAATCTTTACTAAGTCTCAAAATAACCTTTAGTTTCATAAATGGTAGGGGTTTTTTTCCTTGAGAATAACTGGATGCACTATTACTAGGTAACAAAATATCTGATTTAAGGCAAACAGATATAGAAGGTAGATGTCTGGCTATGATATATCAAAATTTACTTCAGAAACAGCATAGTCTACCTGAAAGTGCTAATGCTCTTTCTGTTACCTTCAGTCAAATTCACTTCCATAATCACATTGGCTTCTCTAGCAAAAAAGTCTATTTGCTAAATTTGTATCCTCATTTTTTCGAAGTCATTCAGGAATAAATATTTACATTAGTAGGACCAAGCTCAACTTAAATTGGTAAAAAATAACCTCTTCATGCTAAGCCTACTTGCTCTCCTTTCCCTCACAACATAATGCATATTTACATATATATGTAATCCATAAATACCACACACAGTTTACTTACTTCCTTTAGTGAAATTCTGCCAACACCTGACTGTTAATTTATGATTCCTGTTATCATGGTTTTCCTGAAACTCTTTTATTTATGTCCCTAATGACACTGTCAGGTAGTTGCACACTTTATCAAGCTCACTTAAGCCCTCCAAACACACTGGCCTCTAGCAAGGAATTTTTGCCCTGTCAGGTGGATGGACAAGAATTTTCACCAAAGCCACTCATCACTAATTCTCATGTCTCCACAGAGGCAGTTTCTGAAAAAGCTCAACTTCTATTCAAGAATGTTTAATTCCAGAAGGATCCTCTCAGCCCTTCTTCACACACATTGCAGGCTTGCCTGTGCCCTCAGTAGGGTTCTCTGTATTTACATAAACCCCAGGTGTCCTGACACCATCACACTTCACAGCTTAGTGGGCATGAAAGGGCCTGGATCCACAGCAATTAAAGGCAAGGCAAGTACCCCATAATGCATCCCAAAAGAGATATTTTTATGTACTTCCGTGATTAGGGAACTGTACTTCTGGGTGCAAGATGCTCTCTGCACACCTCACATTCCTACTTTGAGGGTTGTGACAAGAACTGTTGAGTATTAGGTGAATATCTACCTATTTCCACATCCCTCTCATATTTTATGGGTAAGAAAGAAAATAAGCAAATATTTTTTCTTGGGGCAAGAGGTGTTCAAAGGTGCTAACTTTCATTCTTTTGGGAGACAAAAGGAAGGCGGGGTTCAATGAAAAGGCATATAAAGGGTGGGTGGCATGGCTGGGTGTGTAGTTATTTCTTCCCAGAAGCAAGGTTATTCAGTAGCTAGACAGACATGTAAAGGCTGGTTATGATACCATAAAGGCACCAGGGCTCCTGCAGAGCTAGAATTACAGGGTTAGTGTGCAAAGAAAGTAGGCCCAGAAGAACATGAGGTATTTAGGAGGAGGCAAGGGTGTAAATTCTGTTTTGGATTTTGTTTTAGAATTCCTGGAACCAAAGAGGAGACTAAAATGAAAAAATGCTTTGGGGAGAGGGCTTTCCATAAGAGCTGGTTCTGAATGCAACTTTAATTTGAGGTGGCTCAAGTACTGATAGAAATACAGCAAGCTTAGAGCATGAGTTAAAAATAATGAATAATGTAATACTTGCTGGAAAATGCATCTATTCTGTTGTTTTAGACACTGTGCAAACATTTGCACTTTTCACTTCAAAATCCTTCTTTCCTGTGGCTAAACCTCTAAGATCAGAAACATTGTGAATAACAATGTTAGCCAGAAACTTGATGATACTTAAGGTCAAGGTAGATGTGATAATTCTTTGGTTGGACGCTTGGTTTCTTTGGAGTAGAATCACTCTCAAACCTCCTCAGTGAGGTGTAATTGTAGTCACTCATTCTAACTAGGTTAATCATACTTTATCCAAGGGATAAAAAGTTAGTCCCTGCCTTAAACAGCTTCCTTGACAAGCCAGGAAACACAGGCATGGAAACACTGGGAAGCTTTATGCACAATAGTAAGGAGCTTCATTGTGGATCTAGAACTGAAATAATTTTGTCAAGAACCAGGTCTTGATTCTTTTTCCCTGTTTCCTACAGTCATATTATTCAAGACACCCTCAGTGGGGTCAGACTCACTGATAAAGGATCTATGGGAGACCTGTGCTCCTTTGGACTGGCAAAAAGATGGGAGATGCCCTGTGCCATCTCAAGTGGCCACAGTTCTGTATCACTGGGCCACTGAATTGTGCCTTCAAATGTGTCCAGTCCTTTTCCAGTTAGTTCACAGAGCTAACCCACCCTGTCACTCATGTGGTTTGTTTGAGCCTAGAGAAACTTCAAATTATCTGTCCATACTTGCTGTGACTAAATGGTAACTAAACCATGGTCTCTTCACTCTTAACTATTTACCAGGCTCAACAACTGTTATTTACAAAAATCAACTGTAACATGCTCTTATTAAAAGCTTAACCACTTAATCCCTGCTACCCATCCTTCTAAACCTATTGCATGTGTGCCAACACCAAGAACACCATACATTCATTACTTCACTTTCATTCTCTCTGTTCCACAACTAATGAATCAGTGCAGAAGATGGCTGAGACTCCATGACATATTTGGGGTTGGACTTCATGATCTTTAAAAGTCCCTTTCAACTTAAACCATTCTACAGTTTTATAATATTTGCACACAGACTTTTGATTTTTACATCAACAACTGAACAAAACTAACTTCTAAATAAAACCAGCAATATTAATAACACAGGGAAATTAATTCATAGCCTCACACCTTGCCTGCAATTGTGCATACACAGAACCATTATCAGATATCCAAAATGGTTTGATAAATGGCTTGACAAAGCCAACAAAGCTTAAAAGTTTTAGCTGGTAAGGAGAGGTTTTCCCCCACTGTCTTAATGCAAACCTGCCAACTACAGCAGATCCAGTCCAGTTCCCCTTTGTAGAAAATTTTCACTTTTCAAAATGCGCTGCTATAGGCAGTTATTTCTGCAGATCCAAACCCCTGCATTCAAGATGCTCAGACACTTTATATCTCCTGTTAATGTATTCCTTGGGGAAGTCACTATCCCCTAAACCCCCCATAGTTATTGTTAGGAAATCATTAACCCACAGCTCTTTTCAACTCTTGGTAATTATGATGTTAAAAAAAGGGAAAGTTTTGCTGCGAACAGTTGCAACAATGCATTTGTTTGCCACATGCAATGGAAATCTGATAGACAATATCTGTGCACTCCATCTGTTACACTGGATTGATCCGCTGATGAGATTCTTTTTAGAAACCTGCTTACCCCTGCTGGTGCTGCAAGCTTTAAAGAGAAAAAACACTTTCTTCTCCTTGTTCTCTTGTGTGGTGGTCGACCCTGTCTTCCTCTCCATTAGAACCCATCCTGCTGCCACAGATCTCACAGGATTTATATTGTTTTGATTCCTTTCAAACACTGTCTTGTTACCAACATCTGACAACAGTCTCTTGGGCTATCAGGATTTTACAAACTGACCAGGCCTATAAGTCTCCATAAATCCCATGTGGATACAGACCTGTGAAAATGTCTTCAACTATCCCCTAAAGTACACAGTAGCTCTTTTATTATATAAATAGTCATGGGTGTTCTATACTTACACAGAGGAAGAAGCTGTATTTTGGGGAGGGGGGGAAGGAGGGAAGTGCTCGAAAACTCTGCCAGAAGAGGTTGTTCCCTCAGCACTCACTGCACATCACTGAACCCATTTGCTCACCACGCTGCTTGATGAGGACACACCCTGGGTGGTCTTCTTGCTCCCCACTCCCTTCATAACAGCAGTGAAAAGCCACAAAACAGTGACTCAAATTTAGGCATGACCACACATGTTGGTTTCTCACAAAGTCGGGGAAATTTTAGCCGCAATCAGTTCAAACAACAATGCCCAGAAAGACAACAACGCAAGGACGCATCTACAACTGGAAAACTGGAAACATGTTGAGTGTATAATACAGCAAGATAGTTTTAGTTAAATATTTTATCACCTTGGCCTTGTGATAAGTTTAAAGCTTACAAGTTGTGTGCACATGTGCAGAGGTATGTATGTGTACAGACATACAGACATCAACACTTCTTCACAGCAGGTGAAAGGGAAATCTGACTGGATTGGAAGTGCACAGGCTGTATCTAACTTCCCTGTTCAAATAACAGCACCAATAAACCAAACTCCTCGCAGCCAAGCCAACTCACCTGAACGAGCGCATTGCTTTCAAACAAACCTGCTGTTTGCAAGAACAGCCACGACCACGCTTCTGCCAAAACCAACATCTCTCCTGGGGAGTCAGATGATGCCTGGGGTAGGCGGGGAGAAATCAAATGGTTAATAGCAGGGCTGCTGCTTTTCCCAGGCGCAGCACACTGAGCCTAATTGATGCTGACGCGTGACAGACTCGTGTGCGCAGTATTGCCCGGGCGGCGAGTGAAGCTGCTGACAGAGGGTAAATGGTGCATGGCAGCTGGTCCTGCCCTGGCCTGGCATGGCAGAGCACGCACACACTGCCTGTCAGGAGATATCATGAGGGCTAATGAAGGGCAGCCTGCATTTTTAGAATTCTTCTCACTGAGTTTTGGATCAGGCTTTACGCCGTGAAGCCTTCTCAACCTTTTAGCGCTTGGTTAAGGATATGTGACACTTGTTTAAAAATTAATGTGGTCTAATCAATTTAAAGTTGGGAAACTAAAAGCCAGTACATTTCTGTTCAAGAAAGAAAAGAGTGTGGATAGGAGTGTGTGTAAGATAGAAAGATTTGGCAGGGAAAGAAGAAGAGTGGGAGAGGACAGAAACACAAGCATTTTTTGCAGCTACTAACAACTGAAAGTGACAACATGGGAGTACCACCAATTTGTCTGGCTGCATTTCAGTGGTCTTCTACAGCTCTTTTTAAAACAAAAAGTAGTGACTTTCTAAAAGGTTTACTAAAAATAAGTGATTTCTTACAAACAAAAAATGCTTCCTCTTTTCCCAAATCCCACTGCCTGTAATTGCAGCTGAATAACTGCATCAGCCCCAAAAACGGCAGAAATTCTGCCCTCCAGTTCTTAGGCATAAAGAATTAAATACAGGAAAACAGAATTAGGATAAAAGAGACCATCTGAGAAATCTACCTGATTACTAACTTCAAATCAGAAGTAACAGCCTGGTTGGACCTTCAGTTCTCAGGAATCTCTGATGGTTTCACATTCCTTTATGTTATTTTGCGTGGTAATAAATGACAGAGATATTTCTGGCTTTGTTTTTTCTGAAAAATGCTGCTTATAGACAAATGGAAAATCCACATGCAGAAGATTGTCAAGACTTTTAATGCATTTCACTGACCAGTGCAGAATCATTTCTTGCCACAAATCCCTGAGGGCTTTATGTTGGTTCCAAAAAATCCCTGGCATTTTCACAACTGACTTCAGGATTTCAATAGTTATTTTCCATGCCAGTAAAAAAAGTGCTTGGTTCTCATCTAACCTTATCCCGTGACAGTCACTATTAGTTTATGTGAAATGATCTCTGAGTTTATCAGAGAGAAAGAATTTATCTTCTGGGGAGACTGACAATCTTATCTGCCTCTGTAAGTCAAAAGGAGAAACTTTGATAATTTTAGAAAAAAAAGACATCATAATGTTGTCGCTCCTTGCCACCTCTTTAGGTCTTGCACTTACATCTTCTTTTCCAAACTATTAGTAGGCAGAGCAGAGGGAAAAAGATACCATCTGAACTACTACACTTAAAAGGAAAAAAAAAAAAAGGAAAAAGAAAAACAGCAAACAACTTCCTCATTCAAAATTCAAATTCCTCATTCAAAACCCACAAATTGTTGCATTTACTTGGTAAATAAAAACTGCCAAGTTTTTAGGTTTACCAGTTAATGTAGGAAAAAGTTAACCCAACCTTGGCAAGTACAACAGATTATAAAGAAGTATCACACTCCGAGAAACACACAAGAGAAGCTGACTGTGGCTTTCTCCCTCAGAGTGGCAATTTGCTCATTGAAAATGCTTGTACTGAAGAGACACTCAAGAGACATAAAACAATGGCAGAAGGCACAAAATGAAGCACCTTGCTCTCTCTCTGATGCAACCTGAAAACAACACAGCTTCACCCCCCAGAAGTGCCTCTAGAGAGAATTTGTGTAAATTTGTGTAAAGCAGTATTGGAGAGCACAATTTTTTCAGATTGGCTGATAAATTTGGGGAAAATAATGGGTGATGGAATACAAAGGTATTACGCATCCCTGTAAAGCTAAACTATCACACATCAGTAGGTTAACATGGTTATAAGCAGATTGATTCTACTGGATGTTAAGAAATTTTGTGCTAATAAGGGGTGTTAAAATATTTTCAATCAGGTATTCAGCGTAAGAATTAATAAGTATTGAGTAATAAAATTAAACAAATTTAATTAAAAATTAATAAATTAATACATTTTAAAACTACAAGTCATTAAAACTTTCTGTTTTCTGCAGTTTGATTAAAAAAAAACCTGTGTAATTCACTTTTCTTTGACTCAATTTCACATTCTATTTCTTCCATTACAGGATATTTGTAAAGAAACAGAACCATGCATGATTATACACCAAAAAAATATACAAATGTATTTCATTTTCTACTTCCAATACTGTGAAGTCATGAAATGAAACAGTTTTCAATAAAAAGTAAGTAATTTACATTTTTTTAAAAAACACATCTTTGTTATAGTAATCTCCAAAATCTCTTACAAAATCTGATCTCTGTCTATAACAAAATGTTTTTGCTATTTTTGTTTAAATTCCAATGAGAGGAACACCTGGGGCCTATATAAAGGCCAGTAAGCTGTATAAAAGCACTTCATCAGTTTGGAATAATCTGCTTTTATGGTCAAATCTGTAATTTAGCTTAGTGAGAAAAGGCTGCAGTGTCATACTAGCCTTGCACTATCCAAGTTCACACTGTACTGCATGATTTTGCAGGTCTGGTTGAGGAAATAATCTATTTTCTTAGGAGAGAATAATTACTTTGAGTGTTTGACACCTTATTCTAGACTTCAAGGCAGAATTTCATAAATTTGTCCTCATGAATCTGCTGCCTATAAAGATTCAAAATGTGAACATTTGTACTACATTTGAGAACATGGCAGTATGGTATAAAAAAACTAATTTTTTAACAGAAGAACTATCACTACTCACAAGCAGTATTTGTAAAGCTAGATGCAAATTAGAAGAACGTGTTGAGCATGGGAAGGGTAAAATTTGATTTAAAATTATATGCCTGAAAATGTATGTATATGTGGAGACATACATGGTGATCTACACTCATGATCGTGTGTGCACATATGTGTATCTGTTCACATGTATAAACACAGGTGATCTATTTGAAAAGCTGGTTCTATGAAATTTTTGACCAAAAGAAACTCCACACTAACTGTTGCACCTCGGATTTTACAGGAGCTTTGTTTGGCTTTAGCTGTGAAAAGGCCACTGCTCTTCTCTGAGGACTTCTCTAACAGGCATTTTAAACTGGTCAAGTCCGAACAAAAACAACAGAGATATTTGTGTGCATCAGGACTGTAAGATCAGGCCCTTTATACTCAGCTAATTCATGGACTTGCACTGTGCTGGTGTGCAAGTATATGTGGGTGCATAAACTATTTAAGTGCAAATTGCCAGAATGTCAGTAAATTACTGTTGGAGCTGCAAAGCATTTACATACCTTAGGCATGAGCAACCAATTGGAACTTTTAATCTTTTAACAACTTACTGCTCAGTGACATAATAATGAATAAAATGAAGAGTAATGAAGTTGACCATAAAGCTTAGCAAATAAACACTGTACACAAATATAACAATTCCTGATTAGCTCTGCACACAAAATCTACTCCAGGTTTACTTCCAGTTACCAGATCTTGTGCCAAAACACAGTAACATCCTCTATCCATTGCTTCTGGCAATACTGTTATTTTGTAGATCACTATCTGCTGCCCTCACCATGCTGGGATTCACCCTCATTATAAGCTGCTCCCCTGCAGATAGCTTTATCTTTCAGCATTGTTCCAAGGAAGTTTTTAGAAGCTTCCTTGTCTCAATACTCCTGTCAAGGAAGTTGTGGAAATCAGCCTCAGGATTACTGACAGAAACTTTCCTTTGCTTGAAATCTGAATGTGTAGCCTGGGTTATCAGCACTGACAAGGTCAGAGAGCAGACTCTATCATTATTCTCACCTTCTACCAAGACTCCACGATTAAGTCACCTAAAATAAAATTCCACTTCTGTCAAAAGACAGGGCAAACTGCTCATAAGAGCTGCAAAGATGACTGACCACGCATGGTCTTCTGTGGGTAGGAAAGAAGTGTGTCTAATAAGGTAATATAGCTGGAGTATCTTTTCTAATTGAGACTGGCACACCCTAAATTCATCTCATTTTTGTAAGTAGAGCAAGTCTAAAAGGTATCAAGTTCAATTTTGTTGAAGACAAATTTGGTTCAGTCATTTGTTATAGTGCAGGTAACTACAAAGGCAGGTGAGGAGCTACAAAATAAGCAGTAGGATTCTGCATCAGGCTCCAACAAGAAAACAGCAGAAACACAAAAAGGCAATAATGGGCACAAATTACTGCTGAGTGACAAGCCTTTGAGGCAAAAATCCACTTCTAATTGAAGTCCCTATCAGATCACCAGAATTCCTTCCTCTGGCAGCCATGCCAGTAGATGAGGACAACAAACAACAAAAGGAGTGTGAGAGGCTGTTCTTGCAGGATGGGTACTTGGTGGAGCCTTGAGAGAAGCCTGAACTGCTGTTGTCTATGTGGTTTTTTCTCTGTAAAAAGAGAAAACTGCCCTTTTATGATATGAATAAGGATTTAAAACAGTTATTATATTAAAAGCTCTGGGGAGGGTAACTGAAAAGCAAACATTTACCTTTTACTTATTCCTACAATGAAATAGCATGGTAACATGACATTATCACTCCAAGGTAAATATTTACTTGTTAGTATTGGGCTCTGCACAAAAATATACCTACCTTCCCCACCCAAAATGATTTGCATTTTCTATTACCAAGACCAAAACAACCACCCACCCCACAATTCCCAGTTTAACACACTGTATATGCTTCTTGACCTATACTGAGATGCTAAAATGTACAGAGCAATACTTGGGGCTCCAAGAATACAACTCTCAGCGCACACAACTGGACAATGAGCTGAGAATGTGTGATGACAAAAGCAAAGGAGGAAATTTCTACTTTCAACCTCCACCTCCAGCCAAAAGAGCATTACCTGTGAACAGTCCACAACGCAATAATATACCACACCACCACAAGTAGGGCTGTTATCTTCTCCCCATCAACTTTTACTATTATTTACTTGTCACTTTCACTTCAGGAAAAAACAATATGATGACTATCTAGACTAAAAGGAAATCAAGCATTGTAAATAAACTCTTTATGATTTCTTATATGTTTGGCAAGTACTTTTGTACTATTTTAGCAAAGATTTTGAAACCTCACAAAGCCAGGACACACAGTCTCACATGAGGAGGAGCCTTTGCTTTTGCAGTGTTGGGGGATAATGGAAGGCATATGGTTTTCGAAGTTTGAAGATTTTATTTTAATTCTTTAATTTGCAAATACAATTTATATTTCATCTATACCACAGTTCTCCAAATACTGCGAAGTTCTTTGCGCTAAGCCAGCTATGAAATTTACTGAGAGTTTTTAATTTTGCCTTAATTTAATCTTTGGCTAAAACAGACTAGGCATTGAAGCAAAAATAAAAGTTTCATTTTGGTACTCAGATACTTTAGCTTGAGCTACTGTGCTCTCATTTTCCTATGGGAGGAGTAGCAGAGAAAAGAGAATTTTTATCCAACAATATCTTGAGAATAGGTCTGAATGGTAAATGATTTAAGATGCTACTGTCAGATTCCCACCTTTCTTGCTCCATGTATCTTGCTAAGGCTCCTGCTTTCCTGTTGGAGATATTGTCATCATGACAGCAGAGATGGCAAAACATGTGTGAGCATTCCTCATCTGGCACAGGGAGGAATCAGACAAATTCTCCAAAACTTTTGGAAGAGCTCACAGTTTCTCTCCCATAGTCTAGACTCTTTGGACATGATGAGCCAACTGCTGCACAGAGAGATTTTTTGTGCCAGACCTCACTCAAGTGGCTGAATCCAAGGTCTTCTCTTAAACTCTGCCATTGGATCAGTGGATGTGATGGATCATGGAACTGCATTATCAGGAAGCCAAACTCCTTCAGTGTTCCAGCAGCAAGACTCCACATTATCCATGCAACTACCACAGAGCCAGGTAGCAATTTGGGAAATAAAGGTCTAACCAGAATGAAATAGTACAACAGTCTTTGGCAACACTGGAAAGCTTAATTTCAAGATTTCCAAACAACCCAAAACATTCTAGTGTTTCCAAGCCAAAAGTCTGTAGAGCTTCCTTTTCAGTGAAGAGAAAAAAAAAAGGATATGTCAACTTTCTGTTCTCATTTGAAATAAAATGGGTGATTTCCCAGGAAAAAGCACCACTACTTACAAGCTTGAGGAGTCATACATTCAGAAGAAACTAGAAATTGATGCAATTCTTGCTTTGTAAATATACTTCTGAAGTTAATAATTCCTACAGCCAGATCCACCCGACCATTAGTGCCCTGCTACAGCCCCAGAATTGCTGCCTTCCCTACAGTAGCCAAATTACTGCTTCATGTCTTTCTAATGTCCTTTGAGTGCTCAAGATCTCTGAGTAACTATCAGAAATACACAAAAAGGTGTCAAAGGAAAAATGGAGATACAAATCATCAATGTCAGGCAAGGAAGGAAAAAGAGAGAGCAATTGATATTTGTTAAAATGATAACGCTCTCTCCTCTTTGTTTCATATAAAAAAACCCAACAACATTAACAAAACAGAAAAAGTAAACACTTCATTACTCAGTTTTCTTGCTATCAACAAAATTAAACTCTTGGGGAGCATTCTGATGCAAAACTATTTTTCAGATATGAGACTGGCAAACTTATTTCTTCTTCCAATGCCAAAAGTACTTTTTTTTTCTAGGAACAGGGCTAAATCACAAAATTTTAAAAAAAGTCTTTGTATTTTGAAATTTTACATGGCAACTTAAATAGTAAAAATAAACATCCTGAATGAACTAAAATTCAAGAAATAACAAGAAAAATGGTGGAGAAAGATACTAATTTATAATATATATAATTTATAATTCTATAATCAAGATTGTGATGCTTGGTGCAGCAGAAAGATTTCCTTGAATAAATTCACTGTATTTTTAAAGAGAGAAATTTCAGAGAACATAGTAGTTAGTAAATATTTAAAGCCTTTGTGGTAAAGGCTCAAACCTCAAAATAACATGGAAATGACAACTGTTTATTTTTCTCCACATAAAACTGAAAGTTATTGTAAGGTCATTATAATATGAGCCTGTTTTCTCTTTAAGAAGTAAATAATTACACCACTGATTTGAGTAGACCTGCCAGTAAGTCTACATGTGGTTAAGTCAGATAGACTGATGCTCTAAAATTGGCAAGGAGCTGCTCCCACAAGCTATTAAGCAACTCTGAGGTCTAGGTAGCTCACAGCACTTTTATCCTATGTCTCTGAACAGAAGAAGAAAAAAAACCCCACATTTAGACCACAGTTGTTGTGCAACCTTTGAACACAGTTCTGCACATTCCATGATAACACAGAAACAGAATTTGATGCAGTGTTCACTCTCTGCTGCAATATTTAACTGCACCATCTAAGCTTACTGCAGAAATGTGTCTGTGACTCTTGTGGTCACAAGGAGAACCTTCATAGCCATGAAATGAAATCATTTGCAAAGATATGACAATGCTCTTGAGCTTGCAAACAGCCTGAAATAATGATGGTGATGTCACTGCAAAGAAGATTGCATTAAATTAATGGCTGTAATCAAAACAATGAATGTTGGCTGTTTGACCACTACTTTAACCATGGCTGAGTTACAGATTTTAGCATTACCATCAGTATGTGTCTAATCTCACCTCTTTAGGCACCAAGACCTCAGCTGGCATGGAACTGTTGATATCCCAACCTTTGCTAATGAATTTCTGTAACAGAAACTATGCAGGGACCTGGGCAGCTGCAGTAACCTCCACACAGACAGCACATGGCAGCAAATGTCCTATACAGTCCATACCTTCTGATATTCAGCTGAGTAAAACTCTCCATTTACTGATTTGAATAGATCTGTTGCATCACAGTGCCATGGGAGCTCAGAGGACACCACTGCAAATTCTAACCCAGCCCATTACAAGACAAATGCAACTTTGCCTGTGGCCAGTTCCCACCGTCATTTCTACATCTGGGCTTCCACTGAAGGCAAAGAGAGCTCTGCATGGGGGACAGCAACAGAATATAGGTCACATCACCATTTGTGGTATGAATGTTTACCCATTGTTAGTAAAACAATCTACATTTTCTTCCCCAAAGATAAAAATCAATCCAAGTATAAAGTTGCAATCCAGATTAAAACCAAAACAAAAGTAGCTAAACCATTCACATCATGGGTCCTGCCTTGCAGCTATGGGAGGGTTAGATGCCTCAAAGCCCTCTCCATAATACTGCCAGCAAACAGAAAAAAGAAACCTGTATTCTGCTGGTGACAGGACTGCCATCACAACAGCCCTGAGACACGCTGAAGCTCCTTCCCTCAGGACTTCATGGAACAGCACAAACAAGAGGGAGCCAAGGGAGTGACTGACACACAGAATAAGGGGTGCAAGGAATGCAGGGGACAAACTTACATGGCAGCACAAACAGAGCTCCTCTGGAGGGTGTGCTGGCTGTAGATGGCAGAGTCAGCAGAAGGCTGAGCTCCACACAGAAACCCCAGCACACAGGAGGCAGATAAAGCAGCTTGCAGCATCCCCTAAGACATAAGCCCTACTAAGTGGTTCCTGCTCCCACTGAACTGTATTACCCTCCTTTCCTGTAACAAACAGATGAGCAGGCACCCAAACACCATGAGTGTCACACTAAAGATTTCCCTGAGCTAGAGCCTAAAGGGAAACGTGACACATGGAAGGTTGGCAGCAAATCTCAAATTCAAGACTTGCTTGTTCCTTAAGTCACAAAACTCTAACCTCTGCTAGGTCTCCACTTTTTGTCACAGTCTCACTTCTACTGGTGACACACAGAGTCCAATGACAAGGGACTGTGACCTCTGGTTACCAATCCTAATGCTGAGGAGCAGAGAAGCTGGAGAAACTGAACCATTTGTCCTTCTAGAACACAGAAAAGCATTTTCCCAGGGCAGAATATGAAAAATGCACCATCGCTACTTGAATGGTGGTTACAAAAAATGGGGCTTTAGCTCTTCCAATAAATCAATTTTTTTTTCAGCAATAAAAGTATTAAAAAATAAAGAAAAGAAAGACGATCAAACAATTGGAGATGATATCAAGTCCATTTAAAGATCAGCACAGAGGAAGATAAGACAAGTTTTGGAAATAGACTAAAATAACCAGGAGAGGAGTTGCAAGACTAAACAAAGAAAGTGTTTGCCTTGAAGTCCAGTAGCAGTGTGATGCTTTTAAAGGAAGCACTCATTTTCTTCTCTATAGTTTTGCAATAATTCTGCTAAATACCAAAAATATACATATATTCTTTAAAACTTCAGTTTTCTAGCAATGTGATGAACACAGACCTGAAAGGATCAACCTATATGTTTTCTGAATAACCATATAAAACTTCTGATTTTTTTCCTTCCTTTTTTGTCATAAATGTGCCATGTAATGAGAAATTGGGGCATAAATACGACAAACAAACAAAATCAGTAGAACTACTCACAGTAGTAAAGCTATGCAGATGTCTAAATATTTGCAGGTGTCGTAGATAATAAGCTTTCACAGCAGGAACTACATATCTGTGATTAGTTCACTAGTACACTTTAGAATTTTCTAAATATATGTAATAATAAGGTTAACTCTGTGGTGTATTTTTGTTTGGCTCATTGCATATAAATGCAGCATAAATCTTCTGTATTTTATTTTCTTTGTACATTTTCCATTGACACACACATATATACATACATAAAAATATTTATACATTCTGCATAGACACAAAGAAATGTCTTCACGAAGGTTACATTCAACCAGTAATGTATACTGGTCAACAAGCAACCATTCTCATCCTAGAAACTGTTTAGTTGCAAAAATGTTAATGAAATCCACAGGAACACTTAGGAACCAGTTTTTTAATCTCATTACCATATCAAGGAGCTCCCTGTTAATCACTGTCCAAATTCATTTGGATTTATTGCATCACAGTTATGCTTACAATTAAATGCCACAAGGTCCCAGTCAGATTAAACAAATGATTTTTCCTGTAGTCCTTACAGGACTAGTAGTGACAAATCACATGGAAGTAAAATATATCATAATTAATTAGCAGAGCCCCATAGATAACCTCTCCCACAAATCTCCATGGGCAATTTTAATAGGTTTCAATATTTAAATATAAAACCCTACAAAATTGCTTAAAAATTCAAGGAATACTTGCACTTATAGGCAACGAATATGTCAGTCATGTAATTTTTTATTACATAATTGTTTCTTTAGGGATGTTAGAAACAAGTAATTATTTTCTTAAAAATGAATTGGCAGCAACTATTTTAAGCATGCCATTGTGAATGAAATATTATCAAATAATTGTTGTATTACTAACAACTGACTTACAGAAAAGAAGCATTTCCTTATCAAAGCACATAGCATCTCACCATTGTAAGAAAATTTAATCTTCTTTACAGAAGCTTCAGTAAGCCAGTAAGAATTACAGGAAGATAACTGGTCTTAACATAAAATATGAACACCCATGTGAAGAAAAAGGGTTTGGCTTCTTTAGCTTGATTTCTAATAGTCCATGTTAGCTGCTCATTCCTCTTATATGTGTTAGGGAAAGTAACAGATGACAGCATTCCAGAGACAAGTCAGGAAAAAAACCTTCCTTTACAGAAAGAAATATTTTGTTAAATACTATAAACTGTTCATGGTAATCTCTTGCTTAAGAAATAGCAAATTCTACCTAAACCAATTCAAAGCAATGTGTTCCCAGAATGGTCAGGCTGCAATATATAAAACCTGACAAACAAAAAGCCCTCATTTATTTCCAGAACTAAGCTTTCATCTCAGCAATTTGGATTTGTTTATCCAGTAGAGGCCTTGGTGCTCCTTCATAAAAATCCTCAGTACACTGTATTTTGTCTGCCTTCAGTCTCTTCAAAACATCAAAATGTCTCATTTCTCATTCATTCCTTGCTAATGTTCACTTAGGGGGATATTCAAAAATGTCTGTGCTAGCCCAGGAAGACTGGTCTCCTGACACTGGAGAGGAAGGAACCTAACTTAAAATAAATGTTTAATGAAGAAATTATTGAACTGAGTTTAGGCTTGACATGTCTGCAATGTCAAAAGAAAGTCTTCAAGTTAAATAAAAATTTGTAGAAAATACCAACTCTGTAGAAAATTTCATCTCTGGTTAGAAGCAACTTCAGCTTGTAGAAACCATTTACCTTGAGCCAAAAACTTGAGCTGAATCTCAAGTTATCTCGCCTTCAGGTAATTTGAGTTATTTAATTGTGGTAGTCAATCTTCAGTATCCAAACAATCTTCATGAAAGAATCTATTGGAAATTACACAAATTCTTTCATTTATACACATCTCAACATTGACTCTTGTGTTGGGCACAAAAAAAACCTGAGAAGAGAGGTGGGGAATGAAGGACATTAAATTTGTGGGACAACATCATGATACACTGACAGCAACTAGGCTGTGAATGGCCTATGCAAATGTTACCAGGGTCTCCAAGCCAAAATGTCAGACAAAAGAACAATGGAGAAAAATTCATTTGTGAAGTTAGCCTCTAAAATAGGAATTAATATATACTGGATATTAATAAATACTGGAATTTGTAATATAGCTCTTCAAACCATTTGTGAAGAGTGAAAAAACTGATGTTTAAAATATACAGCTATATTTTATGAACACTACTTAATCTCAAGTCAAGTAGCAACAACAAGATTTTCAACAAACAGAGGTCAAAAAAGGGAACAAAGATAACATCATAAACTTAAGGACAAAAATGTCAGTCCATTACACCCATTTCTGCTGCAAGGTAAATTTTCAATTAGGTTAGTGTAAATACCTCAAAATGTAAAGTTCATGGTACCTCAAGAGGTTTCAGCAAATTACCCCGTGTGTATTAAGTAAATTACCTGTTATTGTGTAGATGAGGAGAAGGTCTGTACCTGGGCCTTTCAGGGGCAGCTCACCATTAGATTAGTTCAGTTCTAACACGAAATCACACTCACAATATGTGAGCAGGGTTAATTTTTGTTGAGGCACTATGTGTGGAAGAATAGCCAAAACCACTCTGTGCTGATGGAGTAATCATCATTAGTTAAATGAATGTGCACTTAATCTCCTGACAAAGAGCAGGAGATAAGCACTGAGTTGGGGAAAACTCAGAAAGGACTTTAAAAGGCTGTTTCTGATGAGCTAGAAGATGGAAAGCTGCTGGCATGGTAAAACAAGGAGAGGTAATGCAATAGGGACATCTGACTTGGGAAATATTTGCAGCAGCATTCAGAATGGGAAAAAAACCACAGTAAAGCAAAAAAGAAAATATTTCTGTTCATAAGTGAAAATATCTGGGTATGTGTGGATGCTCAGGGAACACTAGATCTGAAGAGTGCCACATGAGCCTATTCATATTAGGATCTAGAGAGATCAGAACTAAGAATGGCACCTGTCACTGAAGGGAGAGAAGCAGTTGGCAGAAATACTTATGGCCAAAATATTAGAAAAATTTTAAGCTTCATTACATGAGAATATTCCTGAAAAATCCATTTTTGTTACTCATAACACTGTGTTAATCAAACCTAAAGAATTACTATGGCAAAAGCAAGCCCATCAATAAAGTTGGCAATTACCACTATTAACCTTTACAGAATTGGTACTATATTTTCAAGTTTCTGACTACAATCCATAACATAGGATTATCTTTTAAATAGTTTGTTCATCTTTGTTTTTTATTTACTTCTAATAGCTATCCCTCTTATAGAAGCCTGTGGGATTTCAAGATACACATTTTTGTTTATGAAAGTAAAAAATGATAATATATTTTTAAACTTGAAACATGAATAAATCAGTACATAATTGTTAAACCAAAGTAGCATCTAATCAGTTGCCTTTCACATCATAGCACTGACCCTAATCTCTGAGGCATAAATAAACATGCATTCTTCCTGCAAACTTTAATCATAAAAAAGAATGAAATATATTCCAACATAAATATTTCAGCAAATAGCCATGTGAAGGAGCATGAATGTTTAATTTAGACATCACCTCTGTCACTATCTGTTAGACATCATACCAGTATTTCTCCTCTGGGAATTCCAAAATCTAACCAAGTTCCAGCGCCAACTGAAAATGATATTCCTCCTTAGCCCCATATTACCCATCTTCTTCTAGGAACATTAAAATATTTTAGTATTTAGCAAAATCCTTCTTCAAGGTTATCACGCCATGTTTGGTCGATCCATGTCTACTAATACTATCTACAAATTCTGAATAACCTTCCAGTGCCTTGCTTAAGCTGGAAGCTTCTTCCAGATATTCCTACCAAAGATCAAGTCATTCCTAATGAAGTTCCTCAACTAGAACATACATTGTGGTCAATTTAAGGATCTTCTGTTACACTGAACTTCTTTTCACTTATTCAAGAACTTAGCAATGGCATGTGAGGTAGGAAGATAGATGTTTTTAATACTGGCTTTCAAAGTCTGGAGACATAAGTCTAAATGAAACAGACCAGGTGAGGAAAAATGTATGGTTTCCATATGCTTTGTCATTCAAGACAGTGATCCCCCCTCAACTGCATAAAAGTGCCTTTGATCTACTGCCTCAACTAAACAACCACGTGATGACCCTTAATTGCACTTGAGCTATGGAACTGTTTGGGAATACAGCATGGAGGGATTTGTGGCTGCATGTCCGGAGACATGTGGATCCACAATACATACAATAAACGTGTCTAGGTGGAAGGAAAAGTTATGTTCAGCAACTGAGTTCATTGCTCTAGGTACAAAAATAGTGTCTCATGAACATTAGAAAGCTGCACTTAAATAGCACCCTAACATTAAGGGTTTGCTCCTCAATCTCTGTACACATTAAGTCTATAGAAAGGAATACAAATATAAATCATCATCATTTTGAAAGCACATACTGCAGCACTTCTAATGTGACATTTTATCTTAAAAATGAGCTTAAAATCGTGTGTCTTAGAGGAGCCACAACAGCACATAACCTCTTACAGTTGGTTTACAAGTGGTCTCATATTTTTCCTCATTGGAGTTCAGTAAAGAATTAGCACTTCCCAAAACACACTGCCCAGACTTAATGGAGTAACAGAATGTGAAAGAAAGCAACTCAACAAAAGCTGCAACTGTGTCCTTTTCTCCTATTCTCTGCTCACCTGGTCTCTTCTGAAGCACTCTGACAAGTGTTTGGCAGAATGGGATCTCTGTCCATGGCCTTACAATCGCATTTCATTGTCTGGGTTCTTAGGTTAAACTTTAGGTGCTTATGGACTTCATCCTAACTTTCTCAGAATCTCAGTATGGGAGGGTCTGTTCAAAGGAATGAGTAATTGGAGATGGCTGCACATTTCTAATGAGAGAACTAATATATCACTACATAAGAAAAATGGGTAGTAGAATTCAGAAAGAAATGGTGAAAATACAAGTCTAGTTCAGAGGCAGTCAGAACATCTATCCTATAAGCCAACATACACCACAAACTGAAGCTCCTCCCAGGATCCTTTGAGAAGCTTAAAAAAACCCTTAAAAATTAAAAGCCACAATTATAATGCTTGAGAGGATAACAATAATATCACATGTTTGAAAAACCCAACAGACTAGCTATAAGCAGCCAAACCAATGTTCTGTATAGTAGCAATACACAGGATAAATGAAGATAACTTTAATAAGGAACTATCTACAAATTCTGAATAACCTTAATACCATCACTGAAAACCTCAGAAGGCCAAGGGCCTCACACTGCCAATTTGCTCTTCCCTTATAGTTTAGAGAAAACTTATTTTCCATTACAAAATTCAATGTGCCTATACCATAACTTTCTGCCCAAATCTTAATCCCATTACCACCCAAAAAAAGTTACATGTCTATGTTGTCACATAAAAACTAAAGGAATATGTGGTTTCACAAAAGATGATCATTTGAATTATTCACAAAGAAATCTTTAGTACATCAACACCCTTAATACACATCTGTGTATCTCAAGGCATGAATATTAATAGACCCTACCCTTATTAGTCTTTGTTATTTTAAGAGAAAAACTACAGTTAAACTTTCATAAACAGACTATGAAGCAGTAAATTCATCAATTGAATCAACAAAAATACCCCACATCGTATCTTTGTCCTGTCTTTGCAAATTACAATTCTGAGAGGTAGAAGCTCAAGAGAAGTTGAGACAATTTTTGGTCACAAGTAGAGGAGAACACAGTGTTACCCCTATCAGGCATTGTTAATTCTGTAGTGTAACAGATCAGAACTAGTGCTTGTCTATATATGTAAGTTGGGAATGAAAGCAGCCGTGTCCTTTACTTCCTAACATACTTTTGGAACCTACTATAGCAACAGGAAAACCACAGTCAATCCTGGCTGAAATAGAAACAGCTCATTTTCATGGGAGAAAAGGTACAAGAGTAGCTCATATGCTCGATGAAGAACTGGAAATGTGTACATATCAAATTGCAGTTCAAATCAATTATCTGTATGACACGGCATTAAATGACTTCCAAATTAGCGGAGAGCATCCTGAAAAAATCAGTCTAAACCCATCAGTGATGGGGTTTGAAGTTCCCAGGGTGTGTACATCTCTGGAGAGATCTGTGTCTATATTATTTCATTTCAGGGATTTATATTGAATCTGTCAGTGTGTTTGGACACAGACCTCATAAACCTTAATCATATGGATGCTGCCTTCTGTTCTGCTGGATGTGCCATACAAGGGAATAACTCTCACATTTTGGGAGCTCTGACAAGTGCAAAGCATGCCTCTAAGTTGATGGGTGACTGTGCTCCTCAACTCAGGAAGTTTACAGGCAGAAAGCGGCAACTTCCCTATGCTCCAAAGAAGCAGGTAAGTTGCCAGCTTGTTTCTGAATGACTTGATGGTGAATGAATTCAAATATTTGAGATGTTTCTGCATTTATGAGCAGCATGAGGTGCTTGAGGAAGGCGCTTCTCACAAGAGGGAAAGCTGCCACAGCACTTTGAGCAATGGCTCACACCACAAAATAACTCTCAGACTGGAGCAGTGGAAGCAGTCTTGTCTTGTCTTTTTCTCCCAAACTGCACCTTGTTTCCAGAGGCTGGGGCCCAAGACTCTGCCCATTGGTACTTGATCAAATTGCTAGAAGCCCAGGGATATTCATTGCATGAGGTAAATCAACTCTTGTCCCATTATGTACTTCCAAACCACTGTGATTACAGAGAAAAGCACATCAGCTTAAACCACCCTTATAGGTCAGAACTGATTGCAACAAAGTAGTAATTAATAAAAATCAGTTATCAATAGTCATCTGAGAAGCAAGTGATGAAGCTAGCACAACTGAATTGATCACAATCATGCATCCTAAATTACATCATGTGCCTGTAAGATACTCAGTACAGTGAGGTCTTCATCACAGTTGCAGCCCTTGTAACAAAATAATAATAATAATAGATTATAATATAACAATAATAATAATAATAATAATAATAATAATAATAATAATAATAATAATAATAATAATAACAACCCATAATAATAATATAAGTTTTAAAGAAACTGCAGCATCTTAACCTGAATATATTTAACATATTTGAGTATCTTCTGTGTGAACTTCCCAGGAAAGACAAGACAAATAGCAGAGCAGTGATTATGAGGAAGCTTTCACAACTTTGGTGCCACATCACCTCTGGCTCAGCAGACAGCCTGCTGTATGCACAGCCCATACACATTTTGGGGCCCTACATGGCAGCTAGCTTTCTGCCCGGTAGCCCTACCAGAACTACACAGTATTTTTCCAAGGACATTGTTCTGTTCTGACCACAAACTGAAGCACAAACTTTATGAGCAACAACTTCAACAACTTTGGAAATGGCCCCGCTCCAGCAGGACACACCCCAAAGTGCATTACAGCACTGCCTTGTAAACTCTTTTATTAATTTCATAATTAATGCTTAGAAATCAGACTTTTTGCAGGTGATAATTAAATATAAAATCAAGGCAAAACAGATGTGTGATAAATTCTTGGCAATGGTCCTATTTAACTGAGTTTTAGCCAGGATTTCTGGCAGGCCCAGCCCCGCTTCTGCTCTGGATCCCCCTGCAGTGCAGTCGCCAGGGCCCTTCATGGAGCACTTTGCCTCTCTCAACACTGTCTTTAAAGTTTCACTTACCATTACAACATATCAATGTGGAAAGGTTTAACAGTTGATTTGGTTTTGTTCAAGTCAAAATCCACTGCTGCAGTTCATGGTAAAACTTATCTTAAAGTTCCACAAACTTTTTATGCACTTTTCAGCTCAATACCAGTTCATTTTTCTTTGATGACATCAGTGCAACAGTGGCTTTCTGTTGCACTTCCAAAAGGGACAAAACTACTGAGAACTTTCAACAGTTCCATAAAACAAGGCCTACACCCCAAAAGAGGAATGTACATAACATCTCAGCTCTCCTCCTTTCTCATCACCTCTCTGGCTGTCAAAGGAAAATTACAAATGGTAGATTAAAAAAAAAATCACAGAAAACTTAAAAATGAATAGAGGTTACACACACAGGATCACAGTTTATTAACACATAAACTGCTGGCCACATGGTCTGTTTGCAGAGAATAACACTGGACTTTGTCCTTACAAACCTGATTTAGGTTTGGAAATGCCAGGTCTGTTCGAAGGGACTGATACTGGACTTCACCCCGACAGGTCTGAATTAACTTTGGAAATCCCCATTCTGAGCCTGTACTAGCCAGCTTCCTTCTCCCCAGAAAAGTATGGGTTTTATTCACTCTCATGGGTTTTATTCACTCTGGCTCATGCTGGAGAATGAGGGGAGGAGGTGAGTGAGGATGAACTCCAGTGAGCTGCCTGTGCTGGGCTGAGACCTCCTCATTCCCTCTGCTGGAGCCACGGGCATAGCTACAGCTTCAGCCACACAGGGACACACAAAGGCCTCTGAACACAGGGTGTCTTCCCCTTCCCAATTCACACTGTGCAGTTGCATCCAATAAAATTACAAGCCAGGCCCAACACAGGTGGTTTCCCTTCCCTTCAAAGTGACCCTTACACTCTGCTGCACTGTCTGGCTCAAAACCGTGTCTGGTTTGCTGCCATGAGCCTGCCAAGGCTGCAGAGGGATGGGATAAATGTGCCCAAGAATGGTATAAGCCACTTTAATTTGTCATATAAGGAAGTGTATAACTAGATGCCATGTCTCTACCAAGGCCTGTCTGGTTTGGCTCAAGAGCAGGACCACATCCACTTACACAAACCACTAAACCCCTGACCTGTGTGAACCCATAGAGGAGCAGAGCTCCTCTGGAGCTCACTCATTCCTTACCCTGCTGCTCCCTACTGTCCCAGACACAACACACTTCAGGAGTGTGGATGACGAGTAGGATATATTTTCTAACTTGGGCTATTGTTGCTACAACTAAAACCATAAATAAAATTAACTTCAGTCTGTAGTCTGTATTACAAAGCTCATTTGCTACTAAATTCATGAGGACATGTCCATAAAGCCATCCTGATTCCTTTGTTGGTCACCTACTTGGGGCTAACAGAGAAAATTCTTTACACTGGAGGGGACACCTCACATTGCAGGCAGGGATCCCACATGTCCCCACCCTCAGGAACCTGTTTCTGTCTGGGGAGGAGAGGAGAGTCACACAGTCACTGAGCTTGTGGGAACACGTCTCCCACATTAACCTCACCCATCCAGTATCAATGCCTACAAATTACAGAAGCAGGGAGAAACTGCATAAAAACCTAATTATTTTAACAATCTGTTTTGCACAGTATTTAATCAGATGAGCCCTCTAAGGGGCTCCAAAGATCCTAAGGTAAACTTAATTCACTCTAATTGAATTAAAAACTATTAAGCTATAAAAGTTACAGTGCCTAGAAAAGATAAAAATATTCCTATAAAACCTCCCTGGAAGTAGGGAACTAGCAGTTATGCCAAGCAGTAGAACAAGAGGACATGCACTGCAGAAATGACAAAAATCAAAACACAAATAAAAATATATTTATCTTTATCTCTTTTATCAGTCTAAGTTTTAATATTTTAAAATTAATCACAGCACTGTGCTCAAAGGTGAATGATAGAGTATTTTTCAGGGTTATGCCATGCATTGGATAGGGCTGACTGTCAGCTTGCTTTACTTAATGCTTAAATCAGTTCTAAGGGAAAGATTGTACTTCCCACTCTTCAGAGGTGAAACACAAACAATGGTCTATTTCAAAAAAGGAACTTTATAGCATCTATAAAGTAAATGATTTATGCAAGTGTATTAGTACTTTTTCTTTGTTGATGACTGCATACAAAGATATCTATGTATACAAATGTCCTCACCTTGAAACAATTCAATAATTTGTTCATGTGAACATGTGTGGCCTGTGGATTGCCTGTGAACTATTTGTCCTAGATACTGTTTTGATTACTTGTAATTCATATTTTTCTCTCTGCAACACTTGATTAATCACCTCCACCTCATGTTATTGCTCTTACTTCCAGCCTGGATGAACCCCAAAGAACTTTCATATTCACATGCCTGGGACAAACATTCAAATCACATACCTTTGCATGATTATCTGTTACCATTTCTTTTCTCTAGAACATTCACTCCATTAAGCACTTACTATTAGGAACATTCAAAGTGAATAAAAAGCAACATGAAAACCTAAAAGGCATTCACAGGATTTTTCTAGTAAATGCTCACAATATTTTTTAAACCTAAAGCACCAGTCCAGAGAACAGGTAAGCAAAAAAAAAAAAAAAAAAACAAAACAAAACAAAAACAAAAACAAAAACAAACCAAAAAAAAAAAAAAAAAACAAAAAAAAAACAAAAACAAAAACCCACCAACAAAAAACCCTCAACCAAACTGTAGAATAACTAGAGTGCAATTACATCAACAAAATTTCTATTACAACATTAAACTTCAGGAAGAAGTTCCAAAACAAACTTTTACCGTCAAACAGGAAAAACAATTTTCCTGGGAAGTTTTCCTTTTAAAAATAAAACAAAACCCAGAACTCTGCATACTCTCAGCCTCAAAACGTAGACAGTAGCTATTACTTTTACTAAAATTATCATGGAACTTATACTCAGAAATACAGGCTCAATGGCTACTTGATTTGTCAGGAGAATGAAAAAAGATAAACAACTCAAGAGTGTTCTGAACAAATGGCAATTTAGCAGAAGTACAGTGTTTCCTTGAATGCTCTTTTGGCTATAAGCAATAATGCTGCCACAAAAATCTGGTTTGCATCATCTAAATGCTTGAAAAAAGAACACATAATTTAGGAAAAAAGCGATGGCTGCCACTTAGCCATAAAGAGCAGCACTAGTGTTAGAAATAGCTTTCCTATGATATTTTTGTTCATGTTCTGGGTTTTTTCAGCAGTAGAAGTAATTACCGTGGTTTGTGAGGGCAGTGTTTAGTGCCATTATCCTTTAAACACTGTACACAAACACTGAGCCTGACTCCAGGAAGGTTGAATGTGGCCACAAGCAGGGCTGTAGCCACATCCTTGCCTTTAACCCACCAAGGAGCCCCAGTGATTTCATGAGAAATAAAGGCTGCACTCAGAAAAAGGTGCATTGCCTTTGATCCAACTTCTTGTGTGTTGGAAAAAAACCATTCTTTTACACCTTATATGATAATTTCATGCACAACACTTTAACCTAAAAGACAGTGAGTGGAACAGCCCTTGAAACTTTGGTTTCAGAGACTGGATATTCTTTTCCTTTTCTTAGAAAATGGAATCCAGTGCCAAATCTCTTTCATCTGTGCTCTGTGAACTTCATATTTCTACTTCCACAGGAAGATGCTTTACATGCCTGAGAAGCTTTGAAAGAAGACATCCCTAAATAGCTAGAGATGGATTTCTGACATGCTGTCGCTGGTAAAGCAGGTACTGATGATGCCAGAGGGGCACAGGAAGATTTGAAGCTCAGTGTGCACCACATAAGGCTTTAACCACCAGTATATGTGGAATTAGCCTGTACCAGCCTAAGCCATAGCAGTGACCCCTTAGGGTCACTGTTTGAAACAGCTCACAACAGCCAG
Organism: Camarhynchus parvulus; assembly: GCF_901933205.1. Lineage (NCBI taxonomy): Eukaryota > Metazoa > Chordata > Aves > Passeriformes > Thraupidae > Camarhynchus > Camarhynchus parvulus. The sequence continues at coordinate 26,460,659 of NC_044576.1, read as the reverse complement.
CTGGGAGGTTTGCAAAACTTCCAGATCCCTCCAGGATTCTGTGGATTCCAGGGATTCCTGGAGTGTGCACACCCCAGGCTGTCAGTCCATATCAAGATCTCCCCTCCCCAGCTTCCTCTCCAGCCAGCAGAAGGACAGCAGAGACTGCAGGGAAATCACCCAGTGACACACACACTGCTTCAGCTCCTTTCTATTGGCACAAAACTCCATTCTGCTCTGGCATATAATCTGCAATTAATCCAGATGCCTGCAGACAATACGTAAGTGCTCGGCTGAATACGAGCTCATTCTTCTCCCGTTTAGACACAACCTCCTTTTGTAAAAATTTTCTAGGAAGGTGCCTCTGGGACTGGTTCTTTAACTACCTTCCTAGACTCAGAGGAACTATGCTGTATTGACCCTCCAGCCAGCTGGAGGAGCCTGGAAATAGCCTTTCTGAATGACAGACAGGATACAAGGAATGCAGGAGTTTCTCCAGCTCCAGGGTAACATGAATCACTTCCTACAGATAATAGCATGTAGATCACATGAATCCTCTGCTGTGTTTTTAACCTTTGCTGAGAAAAAAAAAAGAAGTTGCCAGTAAGGGCTGTGCACTTTGAACACAAACAAGCAACACCCTGCACTTACCATTAGAGCATGGGGATGGCCCACTTATTAACACTTGGGTTTGCTCTTGTTATAAACAACTACGTAATAGTTGGCTTTTGCTATAATATATTTCTTTCACACTCTGATTACAAAGCTGGTAGGTAATCCCTTCCTCTTCCAGCATGGCAAGTTGACTGCAACAAAACCAATATGCCAGTTGACATAGGTTTTGAACACCAAATACTCTTTATCAACTGTCGGGTTGACACATAGTGCATGGTCACTTTAACAGTGAGGTGTGGGGTCACCAAGGATGCAGGTTACACCACGGGACAAGCTTCTGAGTTCAGAGAAATATTACCTTTCCAATCAATGGATTAAATGCCCTGCCACTGGCTTTGCACCGAGGGTGTGTCTGCTAATTGCAAGGAGCAGATTGAGCACCCCACATTCCTCAACCCAGACAATAGGGAAGCAGCACACCTAATCCCTTTAAATGGGATGCCTGGTGTTGCCTGCAAATCTGTTTACACTGTTTAGCAAATGTGAATTAGTATTAGCTGGCATAAACACCCTGCTGTGCAGACCTTTGTTAACTTGAGGCTCCTTCCTTGTTCTCTCAAAGCTGTTAAATGACTCAATCTGGCCTTAATATGTTTCAGTGCTGTGTTCACTACTTATCTCTCAGGCCTATTGTTTTCTAATGCATCCTCATAAACGTCTAAGAGGTTCTTCATTGTGACAACAATTTGTTCAATAATTACAGGTTCACATGAAGAAAGACAAATATACTGTGTGGAAAACCAAATATACACATGGAGGTGGAGGGAGAAGAGATAAAGACAATCTCAAATTACTTTTTTAAAAAAAAAGATAGGTCTGGTATGAAAAGTCTTTAAGTGCTTTAGGATTTTCATAATTACAGAAACAGGAAATTAATTAACGGCTATGTATTTTACACAGTCTGCTAGGGGTCTGCAGGGATACTGCAGCAGGAAAAAGATTAATTTGTGTAGTCTGTGTTGTTCTTTGGTTCATTATATGATCGAAACCAATGATATTTGGCATTAAGAAAGTATTGAGTATTCACTATGCGCCCAAGGTGTGGAAGATGAGGTCAGTGTTCCAAACAGCTCATAAAACAAATGCATTGACAAAGGAACTAGTAACAAATTATCCCTGTATCCTGAGTTCCTTTAACATAAAAAACCTCCATGAATATTATGGCTTCTCTATACCACGAAAGAAGCCACTGAAGACCTTAGTTAACTTTTCAGACCTCAGTTAAGTCTTCAAATACTTGCAGTTGGCAGGCTTGCCATTCAAATGAACACTCAAATCATATATGCACATGCAGATTTGTCCAGGGCACAGGTTTGTGACCTGCCAGCAGTGGCTCTCTGCAACCCCTCAAACTTACCTTCTGACCTGTTACCTCTCTGTCACTACCTTAATAGGAAAAATTTGCCAAAGCCAACTGTGATGTTCAGCAAGAAAGTGACAGCTGCTGGCCTGGGTGCAGCTCAGTTCTGCAGCTGCAATAAATCAGCACCCTCCCAGTATTTCAAAAAGCTTCCCTCTCCCCCTCGCTCTCCCTTGGCCAGTGGAGCAAGCCATGCTCATCACCAGAAGTCCCCTGTCACTTTAAGAACAGAAATGGGAAAACCTGTACCATTTTTATACTTTTGTTCATTCTTTTCAACCCATTCTAACTCCTTCCCCCTGGGAGCTAGCCCTCCACCCAAAGTTTCTTTCAGTAAAGCACTAGCTCTGTCTATTAAGCTTACCCACCCCTGCTTAGCCTTAACACTGGTTTCTTTGTACTTGCCTGGTGAACTGACCAGCTATACAACACAATAGCTACAATTACTAAATTACACTCCCTGTCACTGCCTTTTGTATCACACCTCTAACAGGTGTCATTACCATGATAGGCAAATTGTAATAATCCATCCACAGGCCCCCTCCGATCTTCATAATGTTTTTCTTTTTATTATTATTATTTTATTTTACATAATATATGTGTGAATACTGCACAGAGCCTGAATGGTTGGTAAATGCACAGGACTGAAAGATTGAACTGCGTGGACTGCACAGACAAACAGCAGCATTTAGGACAACAAAAACCAAATGCTGACACATCCCTGACACTGTGAATTCATGCACGTACACAGATATATTAAAATAGTAATAATATTGCCAATAAACGTGGCTATAGAAAACATGGGTTTGAAAAAGAGGCACAGGAAGCATTTCTGAGCTGAGGCTGCTCCCCTGCCCTCACCTCACCCAGATGTGCCACGAATATGATGGGTGCACGAGGATAAACTGAGATCCCTTGCAAAACCCTAGGTGAGGCAAGCATAAGAAAGCATTGCAGGTTATATATTCCATGGACTCAGCAATTAAAGGCAGGTTTTTAGTATAAATTTAATGTAAATATTTAATGACTTATATGATTCCCAAAATCAAATATTTAAGCAATGTTTAGGTAAACCAATAAGAAACTTCTTTACTTAGGCCATTGGAACCTGCCATAACCTTTTAGAAGTGATAAATATCTCGATATGTTGCTGTCTGGTATTTTCTGGAGTCCCACTCACTACTATGTTATTCCAGTTGTACACCACACAAATCCACTGACTGTACTGACTGGAATAAAAGGTCACACAGTAGCAAAATGGGTTCCAAAACCCAACCTGATAATGATGGCATTGACAGCCTCACCAACACAGTTTGGATTTCCTCAGTGCAATGCAAAGACAGAAATAAAACACAGAAAATTTCACACACTTGCAATGTAATACCTGGAGTAAAAAAAAAAAAAAAAAAATAAAAATACACTGTGCTTCAACACTTAGTTGAGAGTCTCCATTCTGTGATTCACACTGCCAAGATATTCTGGATAAACAAAACATAATTGAAACAAGTCCTGATGGATAAAATTGTTTTCTTTGTTCTTCATTTAAAAATTGAAATCCATAGTTAAGCCATTTTTAGCTTTACAGGGTATTGCAGGAACACAATTGTTGTTCTAGCCTGAGAGAAACACAAGAAGATGTGGCCTGTGAACTCTCATTGTGATACTTGTTTAGATGCTAATAAAGGTAAGAATTATTGTTCTTGTCTTTCTGAAAAACTGTATTTCAGAGCTGAAGTAATTTATGACCTAATTTATGTCCATTTTTGGACAATTAGACCACAATTTTTGGCCTTACAACATCCACTGAAATACAGCTAAGTGCAAGAATCCCACTACCCAGCTGTATTCCTGCTGTAAGTTTGGCATCTCCTTACACAGCTGTTTCTCAACATGACAAAAAAGTGAATGCAGACAAAAAGAAATACATTTTGTCCTACCCCGTCATGCCAGTCTTCCACCTTGCACACAGAACTAAGTTCCCAAGCAGGACATGCTTCAGGATGCTCCTGCTTCTGAGCACAACAAACCCCTGTAACTCACAGAACGCAGCACACATGTCAATATTTCAGATAGCTGGAAAAAAGTTTGGATTCTGGCATTTCTTCAGCAAGAGGGACACACTGTACCACACTGAGAAAGCAGGTAATCTGCTTTGAAGCACACGGCCTCCAGGCCTCATCCCCTTTTAAAACTCTAATATCACCACCAAATCATAATGCAAAAAAGCTTGCAGGGATCACTGCTATTCATAGGCAGGAAAAAAATGTCACCCCACTTCAGGCACAGAGCTGCTGTCATTTACAGACCCCATGATTACAGCATGGATCTGAGACAGAAGAAAGAGGACAGGAAAGGTATGACCAAGTTTTACCCTCTTTAGTCTAGACTAAGGTCTGTAATGAAGATGTCAGTGTCACCAGCACAAGTGACAAGTGCTGGACTGGGGTTATCACTCACAGTACCAAATTTTACAATCTACAGAAGTTTCTACAATACTCACAAATATAAGTTATACTTCTGTAGATCTCAGCTCTGGGAATTGCATATTTAGGAGGAGGAAAACATAAAAAATGGGTGCTCAGGATGCTCCTTCTCTTGATTCTTTACCACACTTTCTACAGTTAGACAAAAAAAGTAAACCAGAGTTGGTATGACACACTGTCATAACTTGGCAGATGTGAAACATAAAAGCAACACAGAAGCTGCCTCATGTCTTGCATAATCTTTGTGAATCACCTGTGAATCATGCTCCCCTGAAATACATCACCAGACTGCACTGAAAGTGCCTTCCTTCTCCTCTCCGTATCTTAAAAAGGGTCTTGAATAATTGAAGAGTACAGACAAGGGCCACAGAAAAGGTTTACAAATTGTGGGCAAAGAACCCTGTTTTACAATGAGTAATTTAAGGAATTCAGTTTCACAATAAAGCTGAAAAGAAGTTTAATTTATGGTTCTAAATATTCTTATGGCAAAACATTCCACTTGCTAATACAGTCTCCAATCTGTCAAGAAAGGGAATGTGAAGGATTTAGGATTTAACTTTGAAGTTTGGCAAACTCAGATTAGAAACAGAATCACCTGCTCCTTTAAATGCAGACTGAGTCACTATTGGAATGATTACTATGGAAAGAGCTGGCCTTCCCATCTCTTGATACTTTCAAACTAACAGATGCTTTGCTGGACAAGCTATTTTCATGCTCACAACATACTGAGTTAAATAATGGAATAATTAGGGGCTTTGTTTTATACAATAGGTGAGACAATTATATAATAGTCTCTATTGTGAATATATGGACTATCAATTTATGGACTGTGTCAATGTCTAAACATTTTTCTCTATCAGTTTCTCTCTTCACTTTACAGGTAAGTTTAAATACAGATTTATCCTATTACTTTCCCTCCTTATGGTACATGCAAGACAATGACCATGAAAAACATTGAGTAGATAATGCTGAATCTGAAACTACACAGTGCAAATCCAACCTTTTCAATAAGGCCCTTAGGAATAGCCTGTATCTATGAAGATATCTGGAACAGAGATATCTGAAGAGATGAGGTGAGCACAGAGTGTGCAAGCAAGCCTCTTCATTCACAGAACCCAAAATTAAAATTCTTAGGAAAGAAATGACACCACTTGCTACATTAAACTCTGTGCAGCACTTATGGATCATTGAAATAGTGAACCACATTTAGGAAACAAAACACTTTTAATAAATACCCTATTAAAAAAATCTTACTAGACCTTTTTCTTCACTTTACAATGCCTGGATGACAGTAACTTCCAAATCAAACATTATATTCTACTCACAGTATGGAGGCCTCAACTGAACATGCCACTGCCACAGTACTAACCCAGCTGCCTCAAGGTGGAAAGGTAATAGTTTGAAATCATACAAACACACAACTGGGAACACAGGCCCATCCTCAGGTCTGAAAGAGGCTGTGCCTCATTTTACAGAAATTTCTTTAGAATCAGCCATCCCCTATTGACATGGTCATAAACTAGCAGGGATTTAATCCCTAACTCCCAATGTATGTGTATATATAAACAGAGGGGAAAAAAAAGAGGGAATGAGAAATTGTATGCATCTGGATGTACAGACAAAAAATATATCTTACATACAAAAGATACAAAAAAAATCTCATCGTGCTCTGTAAGGCTGTAGGAGTTATTTCAAATGTTTCCCATGATAGCAAATAATTATGTTACTCTTGCATCTCTCAGCCCATCCTTAGCATTGAAGCAAACAATTCTTTCTAACACATTCCATCATTGCTTCTACATGCTCAACAACCAAGCCTTGGATCTGCCACACTTTAAAATATTCAAGAACTGTGCGGTTAGAGTCAAATTATTGAAAAACATTAAGTGTGCACCTCTGTTAGAATGTGCAGGCATTTCTCTAAATAAAACAAACCTGGAAAAAATTCCTCCCATGGGCTTTGATGGTATGAAGAATAAACATGTCATTTTATCATGACCTTTCCTGTCCACTTTATCTATCATTAACACACTACTTAGCATACTGCATGAGACAGATGAAAGTTTGTTGGGCTGCCCAATTTTGTTCTAGCTTCCTGATTTATTATGTTAAGTACTTATCTGACATCGGAATTAAATGAGACTATCAACAGTACAATCTAGTTTTAACGAAAAAAGAAATGATTAAGATTTCCCTCTTATAGGAACATACCTGGATATATCCAGCCTTTGCTTCAAGCCCAACACAACTAGAAAAGAGTTCTTAAACTTTGTACTGTCCCCAACTCTCCCTGTTACCTCCTTTCTATTTTACCTGGTGCCATTGCTCTTACTGCAATATTTAAGCTCAATTTTCATGTTCTTTTTACCAGACTTAGTCTAAAATCTTGTAGATTATTTCCTGCTAGCACTGAAATGTAGACTCCTCTATTAACTGATATGTAAATCTTCTGTCCTGGCTTTCATCAGCTTTTCATTGATTATTCAAATAATCTCTTCCCTGGCTTTGATAAAATCATTCTTTTTCTAGCCAGTGGTTTGGGCAACTTATCTCTCTACAGTGCTTTCCTTCCTGCTACTTCCTTCACTCCTGCCTCCAGTTTCACTCCTTTGCCACACCAAATTTCAGGTGCCATTCTTCAAGGTCAGGCCAATTGCACTTTTAATCAATTTTTATTCAGTATACCATTCACCCTCTTAGCAAGTATGTATGACCAGCCCAAGTGACCAACTTTCCAATCAAATCTGCAAGCAAATACTCTTCTCTCTCTTGGTCACTGTTCATTATAGTTGGGAGGATTTTCAGGCCCACCTAAAATTATCTTTCTGTTATATTTACAGTTACTATTTCTCCTTATGAACTTGGTAACTTTCTGTTAAACTCTATTGCTATAAATTTTGTGAGAAGAAAAAAAACCCAGCACAAATCTTACCACTGATGCAGCAAGATGCTGATCATCACTCTTTTTTCCTTTATAACCTGTTAATCCTCATCCATCTTCCCCTGTCGGATTGCTAGGTTTTTGGAGTAGGAAGCAATTTTTTCCCTACATTTGCATAGCAAACAGTTCAACACAACCTTCATCCAAGACATGGATCCTTAGTATTATGGTATTAGAAGTCATAAGGTAATGTATAATAAGAATAATTACAAGGCCAGAGATCTGCTGGACTGCATGATACACAATAAAAGCTGCAGTTCAGTAGATTTCCTAACCACTGCTGCACTGGCACAAAATAAACCTTGCCCCATGCACCACATCACATTTATACAATATACTTTTAATATACCAGAAAACAAGGAGGAATTTCTGATTATTCTGTTATTATTTTATATATACAAGGTAGGAATAGTTCAAACCTAATGACTCTGTCAGTTGCTCTTTATACTGTAATTTCTGCTATGCTTTTTTAGTGAACACAGACATATGTCTCCTTACCAAATTAAGTACATACACATTTAAGTGACAGCATATTTTTAGAATGCAACATTATATGTTGGCAACAAAAAACTACGACATCACAACAACTAAATTTATAAAAAAGCCAGCATAATACTGTGATAGTATCACATTAAAATAAAATTACACTATATCATTATAGCATTTGAAATGAATATTAAAGAGTTTAGAAAATGAACATTTTGAAATGTATTCTGTTTCATAAGAATGGATCTTATAATGACCATACAGAATTTGTGTTTCAGGAATGTTGGATCTTGGATTTGGTAACACAAGAAAGAAAAAGAAGCCACAGGAATAGAAAACAAGATTTCAAAGATGCAAATAATTATTTAAGAACACATGTAAACCACTCCTCCCAACCCTATTTTTCTCACAAAGCTTCATAAACAGGGCACACACACAAACACAGCCACCATTGCAAAACCTGTTGTAATGACAGCAGTCAGAAAAAATAGAGACTATCTACATAAACCAAACTGGCACTCAAAAATAAACCACACACATTTCTAAACAGAAGGTTTTATGAAAAAAATGGAGTATCTGTAACAGTGCATCACAAATCTACACAGTATGAAGTTTATCTCACTAATCAGTCATTAAGTGAAGGTTTAATAGTTCCATAAGGGAAGGTAATTCCCTCTTTTTCTAATACTTTCACATCATTAAGTGACTGCCAGTTTCATAGAAATGTGCTTACAACATTCTGATTCAGAAAATAAAAATACTAAATATCTAACACTGAAGCAAAACAAACCCCATTGAAACAAAAAATACTGAATGCCCTGCTCAGAAATCCTGCCCCCTCCTCCCCCATTAGATGTGGTTAGTGTTTATGCAAACATACTACTAATGTGTATTACAAATTAAGCAAAACAGAATAATCTTTTGCCTAGACTTACAGGATATTTTACATCTTCAATTAGATGAGCAGCCACAATATTCACTTTGAGTTCTAAAATACCTTTCACAGATAGAGAGGTTAATTGGTTGATCTTAGACTATGGATAAAATTCAATACGTAAATTAAATGCATGTGTATAGATAGATATAAAAACACATATAGATTTATTTATAAAAGATATATATATATATATATATATATATATATAAAAGTATCTTTGCACTTTTTGATAAAGTTATTTTAATTAGAAAAACAGACACCTTTTTAAAATTAATTAAGTTTAAATCCTGTTCAGGAAAAACTTGCATATTATTAACACTGTATTTTTAACTCTTACTCAAATTCAGCCATATGCTTTTTTTGGTAAATTTATTATTAATATCCCTGGTATGCAGATAAATGTTTAATAGCAAATTGATATACATTTCAAAAGAACAAATAACTGTGTTTTATAAGCACTGTATTAAAAAGTATCTATGGCATATTTATGGATACAAAAAAATCCTAATAGGGTCAAACTTATAAGACACTGACTAATGTTACAAGTAGGTACTTAGAAACATGCTGCATTTTCCCCAAATTCCATTATGGTAACAAACACAAAAAGATGCTGATATCCAGTTCTGTTAAGTACATCTTTAGTTCCACCCATTACACAATATCAAGTCAGAAAACAGTTTTATCTGACTGGTGGCTCAATGGCGCAGCCTATGTGTGCAAAAGTAGAACACAGCAAGTTTCTGGTTTAAGAAATGAATGCCAACCCTCTGGTTTTGTTGCATTTAGATAATCAAACATACCTACAATTTGCAAAAGTGATGAGCTGCATAAATGAAGGGCTATTTTAATACAATATGCATACTTACAGACCTAAACTAATTAAATTATTGACAACATGTAACATGAAACCCAGGTGATTCTGTGCAGAATTAATAAATAACTATAATTTATTTGGATATTTCTCTGTAGGACTTGATCTAAAATGATTTTCACTCAACCTTTATTAAAAAGATACTGAAGAATATAATTATATATGTATATATGACACATTTCACCTCACCACCTTTAAAATGCCCATTTGGGTACATTAATACTGCTTGGTTTGTTTCTTATTTTCAGAGACAAAATACCTACTTAGATTTATACTGCTTTGAAAATGAAAGTGTATCAGTGTAAAATGTTTAACTACTCTGATACAGGTAATGAATGAATTCTGTAGCACAGAAGGATGCAAAGCACAAACAAATACTCTCCTCCTACATATGCATTTAACACAAATTAGCTTTCCCACTTCCCCACCACAGCCCTCACTCAGTCCAAAGCCACCAAATTCAGTATATCCACTTAAATATGATCACAAACCAGTTAAAGCACAGGATCTAAGTGTGGACTGTAAAAATCAGGGAGAGAGAAGATGTGAAAGAGACAGGGACTGATTGGTTCATGCCTCTAAATAACTGGATAATATTTTTCTGGTGAAAATACCAGTTTGTTCATTCCAGGTGGGTGTCCAATACCTGACTACGACATGCCATGACCTGTATCACTTGTTCCAAGTGAGCTGAACAATCTTAGGGGGTCTGAACTGGGGAGACCTGCAAGCAGTGCAGTTTGTTTAGTTAAAGAAACACTCCCCTAGTTAATTTGACAGATTTAAATTAAAATAAAAAGCCTTAAAAAAAAAAAGAGGTCACTTTCTTCCTAACAGAATATAAGCACATATCCATAGAAATATAGATGCAAAATTCTCAAATAAAATCTTATTTAACAACCAGATATTTGTATTCTGTTTTAGAGAACAAAGTCATAATGGTTTTATAAAGCCAAGTATACCGACATAAAGAAGTCTCTTTTTTTTGTCATGCAGACTTCGCTGCTAATCCAGACATAGAAAAGATCAGTGTTTTATATTTACACTCCATTCTTTTTTTTCTATTATTCTAATAAAATGACCCCGCATATTTACTCAAGCTGTTTAAGCAGGTAAGAAGTGCAAATAATATGACTTACATCATGTTACAAACCCAAATAAGTAAGAAAGCTGCCGGCACAAAAAATATATATTAAATTCAGAAAAGACGGATGATTTATATAAATAAATAAAAAAATATTAAATTCAGAAAAACTTATGCAGCAGTTAATTTGAGAACTGCAAAACCTCTTTTAGATATTTCAGGATTTTTTTTTACATTGTTAGCATCTCTTGTTTTTTGTAAACTTGCAATTAATGAAAAATTCCTGGATTTAACTCAGGCTTGGATAATGTTGTCCCTTTGTGTTCCACCTGAAACAATTTTGGAGGTTTATTAACAAATAGGTCAAATGTTCCTGTTTCTTTATATACAAATGAAAACTATACACTAATTTCACTTTATTTGCTAATGCTGTTCATTGCTGACTGTCAATAGTTTCTCTGGACATTTTCAAGTTCATTTTCGAAGAGCTTGTAGTGCTTAGAATGCATGGAAATGATCAGACACATATTTGTCACTAAATTGTCCAAGCCAAGAAATCAGAAGTGGGAAACAGCACTGACAACCTGCATTCTACAATGAACACATCTTGTTTTTAGCAGTAATGGCTTTGTGTATTTATTTAGCAGTGCTCTTTAGTGCTAATTCAAATAGAAATTTGTATTTGGCCATGGACATGCTCATAGCCTGGAAAGAGATATTTACTCCATAAAAGTTAAATCCCTACTCCAACTGTTTCTTTGGCTGCTGTTTGCTCATTCTAGAATTAAACTGGTCACACACATTTTTCATGTTTGATCCATTGAAATAAAACTTTTATAGACATGGCTTTATTGAAATGGATGTTTATTAGTTAGATCATACTACTCTACAGAAAATCATTCCCCTGCTGCTTATAAACATTTTGATCAGCTATATTCAAGTGAAAGAACAAGTCTAAGGGGGAGGGGGAAAGCAAAAGAAAGAAAATGGGAGGAGTAGAGACGGATACCATGCACAATTCTCATGTGACCTGTGGTACTACCTAATTAGAAAACATAAAGTTTCCATAAACCTTTCCCAGGAAGCAGCAGTATTCCTACTATCACATTTCAGTCTGTGTTGGCTGATTTACCTACATTTCCATGAGCAGAAGAACAGAAAATGCAACGCATAGTTTTGAGGAAGAAATCTAATGGCACATTGTAAACAAGCACCACCAATTTAGAAACTGAATGCACATACAGCAAAGGGATTTTTCCAACAGATCTTTCTTCATTATGGTACAGGACACATAAGAGAATGCTACTGAACTGCAACCTCAATTATACTGGCCAGCAAATTACTTTTAACCATTAAATTAGAAAACGTTCTTCAGCACTATTCAGTTTAGCATTCTACACTGTCTCCAGGCTGAAGGTGGTCTGCATGCTGAACTTAGTACTGTGTGGGTTATAGTCTTTGTTTGCAGTCTTAACTGGGGATTGCACCTTAGCTACCGTAGTTCAAGCGTAAAAATACTTTGTCTGTAACACTATATACTGTTGCCAGCGACCCTCTAAATCCTTGAACCAACTGTGTCCTCTGGTGTCACAGAAGATAATGCCAATTTATTGCAATGTGTGGCTTTTTTAACTGATTAAAATTAAGCCGTAAACACGTGACAATGGAATTAGCACATTTAGAGAGTCTGTTTTCCCACATCCCATTTTGCGCTAGTGCGGCTGATCCCTGCAACTCTACGCGGGTGCAATTTTAATGACTTTGCTGGGTTTTGATGTTCTTATGAAAAAGCAGTGCTTGGTGTTTGTGGAGAAGGTAGATATGGAGGCTGAGTAGCTGTGATTGCGGACACTGTGACATCGTCTCTGTTTTTCGATAGGATCGGTGTCATTTTCCTCCCCACGATAAGACACCTCACTGACAGAGCCCGATTAGGGAAAATTTTATTATAAAATTCACTTCTATCGAACAAGGATGGAGTGATAAACAGTTCAGCCTCAGGGAAGAAACAGGGAAAGATTTTTCTTCTCTCTCTCTCTCTCTCTCTGTCCCTTTTTTGTTTTCCTTTTTTTCCCCCATTTAAGAAAAATCCTCCCTCCTTGTAGGACTTTTCCTGAACGTGAATGTGTTAAGCTAATAAGAATTCTCCAAATGTAGAGATCAAAGACATATGAATGTGGTTCTAAAAGGAGAACAGTTGTGTTACCTCACAATTCAAGAATATAATTTCAAAAAGTAAAAAGTGAGGACATTTTCTGAATTACATTTTTTGTCGAATTCATTAAAATCAAAAGTCTTCTGAACAGGGAAACACAATTTTATTTTCCAATATTCACTTACATTCCTCCCTGGTTAGAAAACTGGCAAGCTGCAGGGTAAACAGGGAAAATGGATAGTTGTGGCGCTCTAATGCTTGAAGATGGACTAACCTCCAAGGAAGAACATAAAAGAAATATTGATTTTATCTTTTTTTTTAAATACTAAAACATCTTTGCTTCCACGTTTGGTAACTCACAGAGGATACCTCTAACAGGGTATCCAGTGCCATACATGCAACACATTTCTGTAATCAGCACAGAGGCAGCCAATAAATATCATCTCTAGAAGATGTCTTGGGGAACTTGGAGAGTGAAGTCTAGGTACACAGAGTAATTAATCCCAGTTCTTATTTTTTACTTTACGTATTTTCTCAATTTACATTGCGTCACTGATAATTAACTGATTAGGAAAGAAACAGTGCTAAAAAGTATTTTTCTAAAAAAGGAAGAAAAAAGAAATGAACACAATGGAAAAGAGTGTACTGATGATTTTTTCAGGCCTTCACATCCAAGCTGTAACAATGCCATGAACCAAATGGTTGTCTTGGTTGCTCAACAATAAAACTTCCAAAGGAAGAAAACCCTAAGCACTGCCAGTGTTTTTTTAATTTATGTCCAAACTGGAGTCACTACATTGAAACCATTCCCTCAAGATGGTGGCCTCAAAGTTACAGATGCTCCTTAAATGAGTTTTAAGCACTTTCAATTAGAACATTACAAATCTGCTGTCAAAGAGAGCCTTAGCATACAAGTTCTTCTGGCAATGTTCTACATTTGCTTTTATTAAATAACAATGGGAGGATGTTTACAAGCATATATAATTTTCATTAGGCACACTCAACCCAAACACAGTACACATATGATGCAAACTTCAAATAACTTCAGTAGCAGTTGTAGCCCTGAAGTAAAAACTTGCCAAAAATGCCTCCTTATTTGGCTAACACATCTTTCTAGAAATTGTATTTACTGACATCTGTGCCCTTCTATTAAGTTGAATAGAAATATTAACTGAAGGGTCTGCTGAAATAAACACTGCAATAAATTTTATGGTTCTATGAAACTACATTAGACTCAGCCATCAAGACAGCTCAGCTTTTCTACTTGTGTGAAAGAAGAGATAAAAATGTTATTTTACACTCTTGGAATAGTCAAGACAAAACATGTGTCCCATCTATCTATAATTTCAAGTTGAGCACACCATATTTTTAACAACATACAAATTATTTCAGAAGTCATGATCATACTATCCAGTCTTATCTTGAAACACTAGATTCTATCAAATATTATCACCATGTTTTTCAATTGATGATTCAGTTCTATGCTGTGCAGTTCCACACAATCAGAAAAAAAATAATGTTTACAAAGATGACTGCATTACAACAAACATCAGTGTGAAAAAATATAACCAATGAAGGTAAGGCAGATCAATTAAAGGGCAAGTTGGAACTCCAACACATTTCTTTTTAGCCTTCAAAATAAGATTTTAAACAATGAGTTAGTGATTTCAGTAGGGGAAGTAGCCAGAGGAAGGAAGTACATCATTTGACTAGTGGCCTGTTAGATAGATTTCCTTCAATAACTTCTTAAAAGAACATTTGCTTCTGATTGACTGTAGCTGAAGCATCAGAGCTGTTAATTGTGTATTAAACATGAAAAAAAAATACAGCTCAATAACCCCATCTAAACACAGAGGAATTCTAATTAGCAACAACAAGGCAATAAGGCTGTTCTCCCCTGCAACTTCTTCCACATAAATGTCTCTAAACCTACTTGGAACTTATTATGCTTTCTGGGATGGGGGGCAAAAGAAAACTACTCACATAATTTAAACAGCTTAGTGTTACCTATTCCTTGTGCTAAAGTTGGCCATTCCTCTCCATGTGCAGCCTGAACAGGGGGCTGGTGAGAATGGCAGGAAACAAAGGTGAGATCAGAGATCATCATGTAAATACATGGCATTGTGCTTTTGCAACAGAAACCAGAGTTATACCTGAACTCCAGTACCCAATTGCATAATTAGGATCTGAACACAATTACTAGATTTTTTTCCCCTGTAATATACCCAAACAGCAGTGTTAACTGGAAGTCTCCCGTAAGGAGCAAGCAATTCCCTTTTTCTCTCCAAGACAGAGCACATGAGTTGCCTGTGTGGATCTGTGTAGCTATAAAAACACTTATCTAGAAGAAATAGTCAAACAGTCTTTTCTAAGAGGAGTGCCTGATTGGTTAGCAGAAAATTGATACAGTGGAGTGAAGAATAACTGATAAAGAGATAATCCAGTGTGGCAATGTAGTTCTGCAGTGCTGTAGCTCCTGCCTTCATTGGGTGGTGAGTGTAGGGTGATGGAAGAAAAGGACAGGCTTCTGTTGTTTGCATTTGAAGTATGAGGGAGACATGGTGTGAGCAAACTTCAGATGTGAAGAACAAAAGCCCAGTTTTCCTCTATACCATCTTTAACTATATGATGAAGCCTAAAGCTGAAACACTGTGCTATTCCATTTTTACAGCTGATGTTCTCTTCATGTTTTTTACCTCTACAAAGCAGAGATGCAAATAACTGCATATACTTATTTGGTGTATGCATAGCTTTATTTCCAGAGAGTGGGTTAGTGTATATGTTCTAACCTGACCTTAATTTACAGTAATTTCCCAGATTGTTACATCATGCTCATTACTAGCACAACTAAATATTTCCCAAGCAGGCTATATTTAACAAAAGTTTAAAATTATTTCTACAAGGATTAAACATCCACAGATTATTTTATTTTTTATAAGTGAATAATTTAGAGAGAAGAATAGTACCTAAGCTGGTGGTGGATCAGAGAATGCCAGTTACAGGAGCAGTTAAGCGCCCATTGGCACAGCAAGACTCAAAGACCCGGTAGGTTTCAAAGAAACACTTTTTTTCCCTCCCCCCCCCTTCTAGAACTCTTTGCTTTCTAGTAAAGCTGCAACCACAATGTTCTCTCTCTTAATGCCACCATAAAAAATCAAAACACTTTAAAACAAATTGATGTCCTCTTTAATATAGTCATCACATCATCACAGTGCCCTTGCACCCTGCTTGGTGACAACCAGGGGGATGCACACACACATCTCTCTCTTGCTTGCTCTCTCTCTCTTTTTTTTTTTTTTTAAGGCATTGAAGCGGGCAACAAAGAAGGAGAGAAAGACTGGGAGAGACACTCAATTGAGATATTGGCACCTTTGATTGACAAGATCTAATCAGCTTATCTCCACACTAATAAAGTTGATGGCCTGTGGAGCTGGTATATGTCCAGCTTCAAGTGAACTTTCAGTAGCCAAAGCCTCAAGGGCCAGGACTAAGGCTGAGCTTATCTAAACTGATTTAAATCAATTCCTAATGGGCTATTTCAATTTGATCAATTTGAAAGGTTGGAAACCTGTAACCACTTGACTAAATTGTCCTGATTCATATTGGCATCACTGGAGATTTGGTCAGAGACACAAACTATTTATCTACAATGAAACAATGGAGTACAACTGATACACTTCTGAAATTATTTCATCCTCCTTAAAGTACTGTTCAGTTTATTACCAATTGGGTGCTTTACAGATGAACTTCTCTTGTACTCAATAGAACATTTTGAAGCATGATGTTCGAAAATGGGTAGTGAATGCCACAAGCAAAAATTCCCTATGTCATGAAAAGGGGCTGAAATGCTTTGTAGCTATTCAACAATTGGCTTTGTTTTTCTAAATTAACAGATTCCTTCATGTGTTTTGAGGGACTGCCTGCCCCACTGAAGGTGTGACGGCAGAATTGAACAAGGAGTGACTTGAGCATTTGGATAGATTTCATTCATTATTAGCAGAATTAAACAATTCACTTCTGAAGTTCTTGGAATTAATTTTGCAAAGCTTAATGCACTTTCAACTCCAGAATAACATGTCAAAGAAACATATGCGGCTATATGTACTGCATCATATGAGGAAAAGGGCTTGCTGCTTCCTTCATGGTAAATCACTGCTTTTAGGAATGCAGAGAATTTCATAGTCAAATTGCATCTACACAAGATAATTTCTGAATCAAGAACTCTGTTATCCATATATAAACTAATATTTTTAGGAAAACAAGGTATTACTAAACAAACATCTTATGAGGCGGAACTATATATTCATATATACTTTACAGATTTGACAAAGCATGAGCAGTAAAACCTAATATAAGTATTTTTCAGTCAATAGCACACATGAACACCTTAGGAATGTCTTGTATTTAATAGAGGTAATTTAAGCACTTTCCAAAGGAAGAGTTTTTTGGTATTAATGCTAGATTACAAAAAACCCTAAGCAATATTTTCATTCAGATTGTGGTTTTCAAGTTGTAATTGCTTTATACAAAATCCACTCTAGTGTTATCACTCAATATCATCTTCACTGCTGTACATCTGAAGATAATTTTGCAATAAAACTTAATTGATAGAGCTTATTTTTCACTAATCTCCTAATATAGAAAAATGAAAAAGTACTAACAGTATGTATTATAAGCTATGACCCTCACAGTGCAGGATATTTCTAGTTTATCAAACTAAAATAGATCCATTTTATGGCATCAAATATTTTATACACTTTAATAATGTAGAGACTTTTTCCCCAAATAGGAAGTAAATGGAAAATTCCCTTAATAAAGGAAAATGTGGAGAGTAAAAGTCATTCACAAAGAGGATAAGCAGAACATCTCATCTCATAACATTACTAGCTTGTGCCCCACTGACCATTAGAGCAAAATTTCAAAACATTTCAGTTATGGAAATCAGTAAGTCTGCCATCAGTGACATCTATTAAGAAGTTAAACTCAGTGATTTTATAATTATAAACTGAACTCCTTCTGATGTACCGCATAAACTGGGTTCTGAACATGACTTTTTAAAAATTAAAACATTGTGAATTATTTTATATTTCCTTCTCCTTTGGGTAAGTTAGACATGGTATCAGTCCTAAGACTTCTCAAGAAACTAAGTAAACAGTTCTAGTGATTACAGAGAATATCAGAAGAGAAAATAAAGCATTAGATGTTTGTAGATGACAACTGGCATTTTGAATCCATAAGGCTTTTTCTTGAACTTCAGTACACCTTGAAAACACTGCTTCCAGAGCAGAAAATTCCCCAGGTACCAGCCAGCCATCATGAGAAATGTCCAGTAATCCTGAGACCTGGGGTCACATTGAGATCCAGCCACTGCAGCACTGTGTTCCTGAGCAGAGGAGGTGACTTCTGTCTTGAAAAATAAATGGTCTGCAGAGTCACAGAGCTACATTTGGCTAACAATCAACAGTTTGTCTGCTTGCCCCAGACTTTGTTCCCAGTTCTACTACAAAAATCTGCTGGAATGGACAATTTGACACTTTGAACACCTGGGTGCTGCTCTGCGATCTTTGGAGGCTGAAATGAGATAAACCTAAACTGTAAAATTGAGATTATCTCTCTACTCCTGCAGTGAGACTTTGAACTTTCCTTCCTCCCCAAATCAGCCACCTTCCTGCACCATTTCTGTTTTGGTCTCTTGCAGAAGGATCCAAACGTATTGATTACTCAGACATGACTCAAAACAACATAGAGAATCAAGGAAAATGCTCCTACTATTTGGGATGTCTATATAGGATTTAAGATACCACCCTGCCTGATCATTCAGACTTCTGCAAGACAGAAAAGATACTCATCATAACCACAAACATCTTTCCAGATCTGCACCAGCCTCATTTTTCTGAACCTCTGAGACAAATCTAGCTTGATGCTGCCTTCTCACCTCTTTTTTTTTTTAATTTAACATCACTGTGCTTTTGTCTATCAACAGAATGAGTATAATATCATTGTTTCTATCTCTCAAGAGGGTTATATGGAAGCACAAATGAAGTTCTGAGAGCCCATGGTATTAAAGAGCAAAACCACATTGCCATCAAACTGGCAAAAAAATTGCAGCAACTTCAGTTGTAAAAATGCAAGTATGGCCTTAGTTTTGCATTTAAATCTCTCTCATACTGTCATTTAATGATGGAAAAGTTTTCTAAACACAGTCACCAGCTTGCCAAGATCACTGCAGATGTATCAGACAGACTTAGTGTAAAAGGCTGAAAGATTTGAGCTTTGTCTTCTGCAAATGAAGACACAACCCTCCAGACCAAATCAGCCTCTGCATTTTTTGGCAGTCAAATCATAACAAGGCCAAAGTAATACTAAACTATTGATGAGGTTTTAAAGTTTAAATATCAAAGTGGTGTATATGCAGGACTGTTGACATCTGAATTTCAGCAACAGGCATTTTTTAGGCATTTCAAGCTCTGTAAAACTTGACATTTCAGTGTTCATATACAAAACCTGCTATGATACAAAACAACACCTCTTCACCAATACTTTGTCATTTAGAACTTTCTCTTCTTTGTTATATAGTCACACAGTAACATATCAGAACATAGTATTGCCTAGAAACCTGTCATCCTTATGTAAATAAGAAAAATCGCTGTATATTAATTATGATCTTTTGTAGTGATCACTTTCAGTCTCCTTGTTTTCAGTAGTCAGGTTTTCATCCCCTTTATTATTCATTTTGAAATCTGGCAGGTAAAATATAGTACTTTTATGCAATGTTTTGATGAAGTACACCAGAGAAAATGAAATGGACTGGACTACCCCAAAAAGAAAAATAACACAGGTGAAATACAACTGTTCAGTCTATTCTTTTCATGACTTATGGGAACTAACCTGTACTGCTCCTCAATTATTCCATAATGTACAATGTCTGTATCCCCAACCTTTTAACAGCTGGGATTGAAATGTTTTGACATGATGATCTCTAGGTGAAAACACTGAAAGCATTAAAATATAGATATAAATAGGTGATAATGAAGAACAAAATGTGTACCATTTTCTTGCAGTCATAGTTTGCAAATTAACAAGCTGCTATTGATTTTTCTTTGAGGTCAATAACAGCATTTATTGATCCGAGACGTTAATACTCACTGAGGTCAATATTAGATCTCAGGGGTCAACATATCTAGATTCTGACTTCTATTTCCCGTCCATATATAAACATTATATAGACAAAATGGGAAAATTTCATCTTTGGAGATAAAGCACTGTATTTGACTGGATACAAACTCCCCAAAACATTAAAACTTAAGAACAGAGTCTACCTGGATCATTTTCAGATAGCTCTCCAACACTTCAAATCTAGAAGTACTATCTTCATGAACTCTATTCTTCAGCCCTGAACTTAACATCTCCCAAGCACAGAATGGTCATTGTGCTATTTCCCCACAGCAAAAATGAAACCATTGTAGAGACTACTCAATACCAAGGGACATCAACATATTTTACCAAACTAAACTAAAATTCATTTAAAAAAATAATAACTGAATAACAGTTGTGGCGTTTTTGATTATGGTTATTCCCCATACTTTCCAGTGTGATCTCAGGGAAAATCAAGAGAAACTTCCCTGCTGCCTTCAGTGAACTCTGGATTGGGCCCTTGCAAAATCACACAGTTTTCTACTGTAGTTTGTTACCCAAGCATTAACATGTCTGAAGAAAAACTACAAGTGAGCAATTAGTCTCCTGATAAATTACTCTGACAAATGTCAATGAAGCCGTAGCACACTTATGGAAAATGACAGGGAAGGTAATAAATTTCAGAAATGCCAAGCTCATACAGGGATTTTTACATCTCCACTGCAACAAATGGTCAATAGCATAACATCTCAAAATATTAGCTTTGTAAGGAATTGTAATTGTGTGAAGAGATACTATTACACTTGCAGCACAAACGAGGCACATTGTGGCAAGCATTTAAATTGGCTAAAAATGATACTCCAGAACTTTAATAATATTCATCACATTTGCAGAACTTTACAATTCAGGAACTTTCTATCATTATGCAAAGCAGAAAATGTTATTTTATGCATGAATAAGCTGTAACAGAAAAACTGATAGTCCACAAATTGTACAGAACTAAAACTGCTAATACACCAACTCCTGAGCTCTGTAGTAGGAATGAGTTAAATATGGGTCCTCTGGCTTTTGGCACCAGGACTTGTGTTTGAGTGCTTGAGCAAGCAAAGAGTCAGTACAACAAGAGACCATAATAAGCTATTTTCATTGTTAATTCAATATTTTACCTTCCTGTATCAAAATTTTGCTTCAAATTTCATAAATTTACAAGGCAAATATTTAAAACGCTCATTTGTTACCAAAACATAGTAGTTCCCAGACAAAATGTAAACATAATGGTGCAAGTGTTCTATGCAGATCATCACAGAGGAATAAAAGGTTCCATTACAAATGGCCTAAGTTTTTAAAATGTTTTAAGAGACATGATCACGTATCTAGTAGGAAAGCAGAGTAAAGTAATAAACATTGTTCTTTAAAAACATACAGAAACACACAACTGATTTAATTTAGAAGTAAAAAACTACAGTCAATCTTATTTTGAACCACTAGTTAAAATTACTTTCTTAATCAAAGATTCACTCTCTGTTTTTGCATAGCTGCTTAAACATGGAAATTTCCACCAAAAGAAAATAAAACCTTTCAAACTCAGTTTTGTCCCTCTGGGTGTTCAGGGGACCACCATATATTTCGTTAAGAGCTATATAGGTCATGGCATATTCTTCTTTATTTCATGACTTAATTAATTTTGAGTTTGAAAAAACTTTCTTGGAAAAAGGAGATCACAAACATTATTTTGTTGTTTTAATAGCAGAATAAAATAACTAAAAAAATGTCATCAACATAGGGAAACACCAAAGTCTATCCGAGCATATTTTACAAGTGATTAATTTATTCCACAAATTTAGTGTCATTTCCATTTCGTGGGCCAGGCTTTAAAAAGCATTTCTAAATGTTTTCTCCAAAGATTAATCTTAAAATGTTAAAATTAGCATTTATTCTGTTATAAATAAATACCTAATGTAGTTCATGACATATTTATAAAGTTTTGCTAGAATACTTGCTGTATAGAACATTTTATGGGTATGCATTAAAAAACCCTTCCCTTGAATTATTACCATTTGAGCAATACTCTGAGTTGCCACTTTAAACTCATTTGAGAAAATATCATTGTTTCTAGACTGGATTTAAATACATCCTCTCCATAAAATTGAAAGCAGTTAATTAAAAGAAATAATAAAATAATGAAAAAAAAAATTAATGTGATCTCTGTTTAATTCTTAACACTTCTATACCTCATATTTCATTACTGAAAAATAGGACACTAAAACAGAAAAATCACTTGCATACAGAGTAAAGCAAATATAATAATTCTCAGAAAATTTCTCAAGATGGCATTCCAGCCAATTATTACAGTAGGCAAGTGCCAAAACATTCAACACATGGAAATCTTACAGCACTCAACTATAAAAATCAGATTAATGCTTTCAAGACATCTGTAATGAAAAGACAGAATTATTGCATCCCTGTGAATAACAAAAAATCAAAACCTAAACAATACTGTCATTCCAACTGTTTTGCATGTTGGCTCTCTAGATCCTGCAAGAGAGCTAAACAGAAGACAAAACTAAAACACATGAACACTGAAATCTTCAGTTTTACAGAGTCACAGACTCCATAACATGTGGAAAAATTCACTCCAGTAGGCAGCAGCCAAGTAGATGCAAGAGATTACCTTTGCAACATGTTTATCTTTGCAAGATATGCAAAGTAAATTGAGGAATTTATTTCACAAAAACGCAAACGACAACAATTATCTGATCCTGATCCCTCGATCTGGAGATAAACAGACAGACCTCAACCTCCCTGATGGAGACAAACTCTTATCTTGCAAACCTTTTTGGAAAGGTACTAAGCAAAACAGAGAGAGCTTGTCTGGTGACCAGTGACAGATTGGCCTGAAGTTGTGTCAGGAGAGGTTTAGGTTGGATATTAGAAAAAAGTTTTTCCGCCAGAGGGTGGTTGGCACTGGAACAGCTCCCCAGGGCAGTGATCACAGCACCAAGCCTGACAGAGTTCAAGAAGTGCTTGGACAATGCTCCCAGGCACATGGTGTGATTCTTGGGGTTGTCCCGTGCAGGTCAGGAGTTGGGCTTGATGAACTCTATGGATCCCTTCCAAATCAGCATTTTCTATGGTTCTGATTCTTCCCCAGCAAGCACATCAATGTGTCAATCAATGTGCATGTGCCCACACACATTTGCAATTTAATATGTAAATATTTATGTTCTGCCAATAACTGGGCATGTTTATAACCATGACAATTTATTACATTTGTTAAGGTTTAGGCCAAGAATATATAATTCCATATAAAAATTTACATTTTGGAGATAGCAAAATACAATGAGGTAAAGAGAATGTGGCAGAAAAAGAACTACAATGTGACAGATAGCTGATACCTTAGGAGCAAGGAAAAGGTTTGCAAAATATGGAAGGGACACAAAATCATAGAAGAAAACAAAAAGGTTCTCTTGAGCCAAGAGAAAATACAGAGAAACAAGCATGTACAGATGTGCATAAATGGCCTGTGACTGATGTGAAGTAGTGAATTTGTATTCTCAAATCCATGAACTACAGTTTTGTTGGTCTACAGTTCCTCACAAGTACTAGTAGCCAATAACCAGAAATAGTTCCTCAAAATAAGACTGTAACAGCTCAAAGAAAATCACAGTGCTGGTTCATACTGCCAGTTCAGAGAGATGAGTGGTACTGCACATCAGCAGTTCCACTCACACTGACAGGATGAAATCAAGCCAGTCAGTAAACAGCTTCCAACATGGAACTCCTGAGTCTTAAGTTTTGATTTAAAAATAGAGACTTGGATGGTCGGCAGTACTTGCACAAATTAGAGGTTATGTCCTCATCTGACACACATTACACAAGCTGACATTTCAACTGTAACTGGACTAAGGTTCCACAATGCTCAGCACTTCTCAAACCTGACTGCTTGTTCATGCAACACATGGATAATTTTTTGGACCATAAATGTCAGTAATTGCAGGACAAAAACTCTATCAGCACTATAATAAAATCATTATCATACAGTAGCATGGTGTGACTTTAACTGTATGAAGAAATACCCAGATAAGGTGCCCTTCCATCATTCCATACTATGATAGAATGATGTTTTTCAATTCTGTGTTTGTATGTCCTGTTTCAGGACAGTAGTTTGGGTTTCTCCTCCCTGCCTCTATATCTCCCCCCTCAAAAAAAAGGCATTTGTGTAACTGTAACCCTTCAGTCCTAAGATGTAAAAGGGCAAAATACTGTGCTTGAAAGATGTTGTATCATGAAAACCTTTTGATATTGGCTTTACCTAGAAAAGCACGCTCAGTACAGATATATTTTTTAATGTTAAACTTCATTCTTTAGTGCATTTGGAGGAAAACAATGTTAGCCTATCAGGAAGCAGAGGTAGAAGGCTTCAAACAAGAAATATAAAAAAATCCGCAAAACACAGGTGAGCTTTGTCAAGTCTAAGCTCACCAAATTTTCTTCTTGATGTAAGCTGTAATATAAAAAGTCTTTGCCAAGCAAGACCTCATGCTGTGCAAATTCAGCCGTGCGCATGTAGCAAGAAATCTGTTAAAAACTATTGAAAATGAGGTTGTTTACTTAAATACCAGAAATTCCAATCCACCAAAGTCTGTTTTTTTGATGAAATATACAGCTGATGTTCCGTGGAGAATGAACTCACCAAATGAAGTCATTAAATTAGCAGTGTATTAATATATTTGAAGGTCAAAATGTGGACTTGTAATTCCATTCAGCTGTGCTTTTCAAAAGTTGCAACAGACTGACTGTCACTGCCAAGCCAGTATCACTTGGAATCAATTCCTTTCACTTGGTGAAAGTTCAAAAGGAGAGCCAGTGGTATATGGGATGGGAGGGAGAGAATAAATCATAAGTAAATGGGAACAGTGTTTAGGGACAACACACCAGAATTTGAATTCTACCCATTAAAGATTAACCAGCAGTTCCAAACTATCTGAAAAATTCTGCACAAGTTTCCTACAACTGATTTTCCTCAGGGAGAATATGCAGCCTGATCAAGAGGTCTTCTCAGGCCTGTACAAGTTGAACATTTACTTGCTATAGGCTTGACATTTTTTGTCCACCTGTTGAAATGGGTTTTCTGGACAAGCTATGTTAGATTAAACTCTAACATCTCTTGGAGACACCTAAGCACAGTGGCTGAGAGTTAACAGATAACAAAAGAGAATATAAACATATATATGGAGGACAGACAACTGGTGGCTTTTCCCATTATTTCTTTCGCAAATCAAGGTGGTTTGGAGAGTTTATTCACATTGCCCGAAACAACAGATACTGCTCAAAATATCTTTTTTATTCTTATCCTTCTTTCTTTTATTTGCCTTACCTGCTCAGAACCAGACAACAAACTCTGAAATGTTATCACAGAGGGGAAGGCTCCCTGAGGCTAAATAATTTCAAAATTGAAAGAAGCAGGTAGCGCAAGTTCAGACCAGAAACTAGCCATATACCTTGACCTGAGATCCTCACATTCTTATTAGGACAAAAAAGTCTTCAAAAGCTTTACTACAGACTTAGGAATAAGCTACAATGAATACAGTCATCAATAAACACCATCTTATATGAATAAATACATTAAAGAAAGAGGCTCTGCACCAAAAACAATTATGCTGAAATACTGTTTTCTCTGATTCAGTTAGAGGTTATTTCCTATACAACAGTCTATGCAGTAGAAGTGGTCCAATAGAGGGCCTGTAAAATAATGCTTTTATGTTATCTTCTGAGTTCAGCCTATAATTCAAATATTAATATTATTCACAGGTATTCTATGACAATTGCAAGGTATTTGTGAAAACATATACAAATTTTAGCCTGTGTGATTATTTGTCTGGCATACACACAGGAAGTACTTAAAGTTTCTGATAACTGAAAAAAAAAAAGTTTTCATCATTCTAGCATGGAATAAAAACTCCTAAAATTATGTTTCTATTACATATAATAATGCATCTTTATAAGGTTATTGCAATGTTAGCTCATCCAAAAATCAGTCTTAAGCAAACTTCAACTGGATGCAAGTTCCTAACAAGACTGAAGTTAAGTTGTCCCATGATGTGTGGTACAATAATGAATTCCTGCACATGTAACATATCCTGTGACTTCTTCCAAAACAGAGGGCAAAAAGGACAAATTTGGATCACTATTTTCTCCTACTATAACTTAGCAAATCTGTACTACTGAACAGATTTGACATTCCTTATTTGCTGCATTAATGATATAATCCCAAACCTACTGAGGTGAAAGATAAGCCCTCTTTTTATTGGAAAGCCAGTTGAAAGGTGCTGAATACCAAAAGATAATCTTTTAACAGAAATGGTCTTACAACTCTATAAAGTAAGTGTTTCCTCATCTCTTCAAAAAAAGTAGTTGGAAAGGGGTTTTTTGGTAGCAGTTGAGGGCAGTACCCTCAACTAATGAAAATGCACAATTTCCTTACTTAATGGTAAGTACTTCATGTATTTAAAAATACAAAAAACCACCAAAATAATCAATATCCTGCATTTGAAACAACACATAAAAATGTGGAGGGCCAAGGAGCAGAGGGAACAGGCTAAGAAAACCAGTAGACAACACAGGGTGAATTACTGGATAAACTTTTCATGACCCCAAAGGTGCAAGCCCCACACTGCTGCTGAATCAAATCCTTCCCAGAGCTAAGGAAAAGTGTGATGGTGCCAGAATTTGAATTAATATGCAAAGGAGTATCTGAATAGAGAGAAAGAGTATTAAAGAGCTAGAATTGGGGAGGTCAGAGCTGGGAAGGATGGTGAGAGGGAGGAGGTGGCAATAGGGAGCAGCTCAGTGACTGGACAAGCAAGGAATCAGCAGGAAATATTCAAACTGAAGGTGTAAAAAGCCCTTCCCTGGTATCAACAACTGCATGGTGAAGCACTAAGGAATGGAAACTGAGTAGTTTGGTCTCTCAATGCTGCTTCTGACTCTTTATTACAAAGCAGCAGCACAACCCAAACATGATTCCCCCCATGACCGTGCAGCTGGGATACTCCTGAGGCCTGACATCCCCAGAAACAAAAATCTCTCCCTATTTCTTCCTCCTCACCACTTTAAAGCCCAGACTATGAAGAAGGGCAGAGGGCTTAGAGATGTAGGAATGCAATATGCCACTTCAAAATGAATTTCTGAAACAATAAACAGATTTTAATAGAAATCAGCCAGAAAAGAAAAAAAATTATATATGAAACATAAAATACTGCTGCTAGCAGAAGAAACAGGGATCATGAAAAGCTCTCTCTGATGGTGACTGGAAACTGCATAAAAACTCATTTCACTATAGAAACTTTGGATTAAGATTTCAGTAGAAAGATGTTCTGGCACATCAAAGAAACACCTGAGGAGGAGATATTGGTATATGCTCCAGAACTCAGAAGCCCTCTTTCTCTAATGAAAGGTTTTACACACAGGATTCACATATACATGTATGAATAATTCATTAGAGATGAAATAGATAGATATTAAGTGTAAATATCTAGGACAGGAATAGCCTTTTTTATTTAAAGCAAGGGACACTAGAAGCAAGGTCCTGATTTTCAAAACTTGGTTTCCATTTCCATACTCTTAGTTATTTGGAGCTCAAATGTAATCAGAATATGCATACACCTGAAGACAGAACAGGCATGTGAAGGTCCAAGAGATATTAACTAATTCAAGTAAATTACTAAGCATACAAAATTACAAAGGAGAAGCAGCAACCTTTCCACTAGTCTAATGCAGCCCTATATGTATGAACATTAGGATTTGTTACTTTGTTAAATGAACAATGGATGTTAGAGCCATTTAAAGTTTTTTTTAAGCTGAGCAAACACTTTTTAATTCTATTGTACCTGTAAAGTAAACTCCAGCTCTTGCAACTGTAATGGAATGGAAGCAGCTTGGTCAATATACTTATTTTAATTTTAATGGTTTCACATATGTTATGACAGCTCTGGTGTGCATCTGGTGTGCATGACACCTGACCAGCACAACCACACCATGAAATATGGTGGGAGAAGGTTTTTCAGGGCAGCTGCTTGGAGATTCAGATTGTTCCATCAGTAAAGGAGCGAGAGACCCAAATCTGTGACATGCTGCTGTGGACAATGTGCTTGTACATCAAATTCCATTACTCATATCTGGCAGGACATCTCCTAGAGTTCTGTTAAAACAGTTCCCTTTTCATGCTAAAATCATTGAACTTGAAGACTCCTGCCTTCAGAAGCACTTTATAAACATTTGTTAACATACTTCCACTGATCTGTTCACTGCACTTTCACTCAGTGCTGCATCCAGATAAGACAATAATTAATATTACTCCATAAAGAAGCAAACACAGAAATTCCTATTTCCTTTCCAGCAAGTAGGCTGTCAATGCTTTGAGGTGGGTCTGACCATCTGCCTGTAGGTCACAACATTAATTATATCATGTTTTTATGGCTCAGTCCAGAAAAGGAGGTTTGACTGTAGCTCATTACAACAGGTGAAAGCCACTGAAATTTGCTTGGTCCCTTAGTAACAAGAATTAGTCATGTCACACAAGGGTGGAAAATAAGCTGTTGTGTCTCCTGCTGAGAGATATTTCTCCTTTAACTGTTGCAGAGTTACATATTCCTGAGATTCCCAATGAGTAAGGAGGATTGAAAGAAATAATAATTTTAAGCAACCTCAAGTTTCTCCTGTAAATGGAACAGGAGACTTTTTCTTCCTTTGATTTCTTAACTTGCAAAACACCATGTTTACATGCTACAAAAGGGGTATAAAAATAGAAGCCGAGACAAAATTTTAAAGATTAAGCACTGAGAACAGATATATTATCCACAAACTCTTCTAGTAGCACAGATATTTAAGAGAGATTCAGAGCCATAGCATAATATCCAATAATCATCACTCATAGAGGCAAGCTCAACACTTCTCAAATTACTGAAAGCTACAGAAATATCTAAGGGTGATGAAGGAAAAAAAAAGTAAATACATGCAACATAGTTTTCCCCTGAAAGCCTTGACAGCATTCAATTGTTGGATCTTTCTCTCTCTCTTACATTGTCCTGAGACAAGGTGAAACCTACATTATATAAACACTTTTTTTTTTTCTTGGAAATATCTGGCAGTTGAGAAGAACTTAGTGAAAGCAACTCAACTGCAGAGCACAACGGTCCTCTACAACAAGGTGTGCTCTTCTTCTCCTTGACAGTGTTTTACATTGCCATGCCAATTTTATCACTGAAGATGAATGAAGCATTTTAAACTATTCCCCATTCAAAACATTCCTGTCTGAGCAAACATATCTAAGACTCAACAAAGAAGAGTATACCTTACTATCCTACATTCTGCAGACAAAATAAGGAAGTTCTAGAATTCATTTTGGTACTGTGGAAATCTGAGCATGGGGAATAGAATTAAGCCCTCTCAAAACCAGACAGAATTTTGTGATTAATCAGGATTAAGTTGGTAAACTCTCTTTTTGACTGAAAACAGGTTTTAAGAATGCATGAAAATTGTTTTCTCATATTCTGGGGCTATATGGTCAGACTAAGTGGCCTGAAATTAAGAGAATTGAGTTGCAGAGTTGCAAATAATGTGTGGTGTGGAAATGCCTACTTACAAGGCTGTAAACTTGTCTCTTTCTCACCAGCAAAGCAGATTATAACACAAATCCAGAAAAATAACAAGAAATATTCTTTAAAACAGTGTTTGAATTTAAAAAGCAGATGAGTGCACTTTGCAGTGTTATCAGCCATTATTAAAAACTTCCCCTACTTGGTACAAACAATGGAGACCTTTGAGATTCAAACAGCTGATTGTTTCTCTTTATGTCTTGAGAGATTTTCGTCATGTTTCTGCCATAAAATTCAGGCAACTTAAAAGCAAATGCTCTGATTAACTCCCAGGTGTACCAAATCAGCTTCTCAAACACCTGTTAAATTTGCAACATACCCCTACAAATGTTTAGAATAAAGTTCTTCTGCTTACAGTGGGCCTTGAGTACTCCAGAACTGGCTGCCAGATACGAAAGGCTTTGCGTAGTCCTTCAGGAGGTTTCTGCATAGATTTAAACATCCTCGGCATCAACAAATGACAGCAGACAAACTATGAAAGCCTGACAGTGCTGGGCTGCCTTAGAGATGGTGACATAAGTGGCATCCTGTTCAGACACCACTGAAGGCATGAATCAATGACACTGCTCAAAGGAGGAAGTCAGACCTTCCAACAGATCTCAGCTTGTATGAACAACTGTACATAAGATGAAAGGGCTTATCAATTTAGAGATGCAAACAGGAAAAAAGCTTCTAATTTATCATGGTAAGTTTCAGGAATTGTAATGTGAAATTGCATAAAATTAGTTATGTGATGTCAGATTAATCCCTAGATGATCACAGGGGCAGGTTAAAATAGTATATGTATTTTTGCTGATTAAGGTAATAAAAAAGACCCAAATGTGACTTATTCCAGAGGTGAAAATCATCCAGCTTCATTACAGTATGCAACTTACATATCCATAATTGTGAAAAGACACCACATAAATAAAGTAGAATAGATACTTAAGGGCTGTCACATCCACCTCACAGAACCACAGAATGGCTGAGGTGAGAAGGGACTTCTTGAGATCACCTTGTCCAGCACTCTACCCTAGGGTGACCCAGAGTCAAGACTTATTTTGAGTATCTTCTGAGATGAAGAGTTGACTATCACTCTGAGCTACCTATTTCACTGTTTGACCATTACCACAGTAAAAAATTATAATGTTCTGATGGAATTTCACAGGTTAAAATTTGTGCCTCTTGTCCTGCCACTGGATATTACTGAGAGGAGCCCCTCTGCTTCATTCCAACCCATCAGCTACTTGCACACACTTATAAAGTCCTCCAGAGCCTTCTCTTCTCCACACAGAACACTGTTTGCTTTCTCAGCCCCTCCTCACATGAAAGATGCTCCAGTCCCTTAATTCTGTTCATGGTCCTTTCCTGGACTCACTCCAGTAAGTCAATGCCTTTCTTGTACAGGGGAACTCAGACTTAGAAACAGCACTAGAGAATGGCCTCCCCAGTGCTGTGTAGAGAAACTCTCTATGCAATAGAAGTAATAAAAGAAGGCAAGACATGGTCTGAGGAGTCTGCTCAAAGAAGAAAGGAAAATGTTTTATTTTATTGGAGACCTCAACACAGAGCAACCAAAAATACTTCCAAAAGTTCTTACGTTGCACCGGATTAATCTAAATTCTCTTATACCTAGAATCAGTATGGTCCATGCCAGGATTAAAATAATTCATCAGTTTCTATAAAAATCTTCAGAAAAAAAAATCTACATTACAATGAAGTCAATATTTCCAAAGTAATCGTCTCAAAATTATTTAATATTAAGAAGTCATATAATATCACTCCACTCCTAGTCTTCACAGAGTTTTGGGAACAAGAATTATACACCTCTCTCTTCCTCTGTGCATGAGATAAAAAGTAGAGATGGACACAAAGATGGGGTGAATTACAGACTCT